>NW_003315808.1:0-69376 GCF_000151355.1 Fusarium vanettenii 77-13-4 | reverse complement strand
AATTATACTTATAATAAGATTTAATTTTATTATAGTTTTAGGCTTTTTATTAATAATTATAATAATCTTAGTAATATAAAGGTAAATTAGCTCTTAGGTAAAGGCTTTAACCATAATATTATTATAAAAATAAATAAGCTAATTAGCGCTAATATAAATAGCTATATTAAACTAAGTATATATTATATTATTAAATTATAAAGAGAATTAATAAAAGTAATTATAAGGTAAATAATTAGCTTTAATTTATTTATATTATAATCTAAAGGGATAAAAAAGAATAAATAATAATCTATTCCTAAAAGAGATAAAAGGATATATCTAAGGTATTAGCTAGCTTAAGGAGATCTCTTAGCTAATCTTAGATATAAGATTAAGTAATATTATAATTATTTAAAGCTTAAGTAATATATTAAATAATAATATAAGGGAGAATATTTATAAAAAGATTAATTTAACTAAGGTTATAAGTATATAAATTAATATAAAAGTTCTAATATTATTAGGCTATACCTAGAAGTTTATTAGGAATCTAAGAAATTATAAATTAAGAAATAATTTAATAAAAAAATAATAAATACTTATATTATTATATTTATACCTATAATAATTATAAGTAATATACTTAAGTTAATTCTTATTAAGGTTATTATATATAATATAAATAAGCTAATTATTTTTCTTAATATTATAGATATATTAAAGATAAGGCTTATAGAGAGGCTAAAGGTTTTTAAAATTAATATTAAGGTTAAATAAATAATAATTTATTTTATATATAATTATAAGAAATATAAATATAATAATAAGTAAGAGATATAATAATAAAGGTATAAATAAAAAAAAAAAATAAAAAAAAAAATAAAAGAAGATATATATAAAATAGAAATTAATTAATAAATAAAGATATTAAGGTAAAAAGAAAGAATTATATTATTAAAATAATTAAGAAAAAAAATTAAATTAAATAAAATTAAAAAAAAAAATAATATTATAATAATAATATAAGTTTTTAAAGCTATTATTACTTATTATTAATAGATAATTAATAATAATAAAAAGCTATAGCGATAACTCGCCTTAGCTAATTATAATATAGTATTAAAATATATAATAAAAGATAACTTTATAAATAAAAGAATAATAAAAGAAAATTATATAAAAAAAAAAAAAGAGATTTAAAAGAAAAATAAAAAGCTTAAAGGTTAATTACTTATTGCCTTAATAAAGAATAATAGCCTAGTTTAAATGATTTTAATCTTAGGAAATATAATTTAATAAAGAAGCTTTATTTATATAATATAAAGGTAATGCCTTTATATTAAAGGGGCATATTAAATAGTACCTTATATATAAGATAGCTAAAGGCTAGCTATATAATAGCGAAGCCTTAGCTAGGCTAAGCCTAATATAGATAAATAGCTAGAGAAGCGTAAAGGGAAGATTAAGTAATATATAATATAATTTTTTAGCCTAACCGGACTTTCTAATAGTACTCCTATTCTTACCTCCTCTTATATTCCTCTCCCCTTATATAATGTTATATTTCTTATTACCTCCACTACCACTACAGATTTAGACCACCAACTCATTCAACTAATATTAATCCCCATCCAGATGTCCGAGTTTAATAAGCCCTCTGCCCCCCTTATCGAAGAAGCTTTTGTTCGCATCAACCCACTTGTAAAAATGCCTCGAGATCAAGGCATAGAGACCATCAACGCAGCTTTCTTAATTCGCGAAAAGAGCCTGGCTGAATACGGCTTGATCCACGTTTTTGTTTACGGCATTAGGCTTTAATAGTGTTATGCAACGTGTTTATGCATGTGGCCGATGGAGACGTCATTAATACCAACAATAATACCTTCTGAGAAAACTAAGCGTCAATGAACAGAGAATGTTTCCGCCCAATACATGGATCTATACGGTTTTAATTTAGGTGAGTGCCATAGTCGGTGGCCCAGTATAGCGTATGTCGTTTTTACCCTTGCTATTTTTAATTCCTTTTTTTCTTATATTTCATCATGGTAGTAGCTTTCTAAACATTCATCGATTCTTTATTTATATTATCTTAATTTATAGGCAGCATTGTTTAGAATACTTGCCCCTTCTGCCTCTTTCAATCCTTTCAGTAGTGTATCAACCATGTCCAGATCTTTGGCGTCGTCTGGCCTCTTTCATCAGCGTGCATTGGAGATCGACCCCATCTCCCGCCCGTATGCGGCCAGAAGTTACCGAAAAACTGGCACCAGGGGAAGGATTGGTCGCTCGAGGTTGCAGATTCTCCCTTCTCAACTCTGAGCCCCCATCGCCAGCTTCTGGTCGCAGCAATTAGTCCACAGGCTCTTTCTCTTATCCAAGAATTATGATATTTGCAACATGATCCTCTTGGATATTGCTCCATTCTCGCTCCTTCTACCTCACTAGCAGCATCTCTATTGTTCGGATAAGTTAGCGCAGAAGGTCTTCGCGAGCCATGACCGCACGGGTCCCAGCCAACGCCAGTGGTGATAATTGACGCAATCTCTAGGACCCTTCGTAATATCACTAGGCTTAGCCATCGGTGTCGACCACTCAGGTTGATAGTCAAAGGCTCAGCTTTCTTCTACGTGTTAGTGTCTAGTAAGGGGCTGGGACTAGACGAACTACTATGTGGGCCCACGCTCAACCGCTTGGTGACTATCTGCTGGGAAGCAAAGATGAGAACGACCCATGACACAGCCCGTCGTGTTCCTATCTGCAGCTCTGTTTGCCAAGATGTGATACGCACCCCTTCACCGGTTTCTGCCCACTTCCCCCACCAGTCGACTATCCCCTTTGTGCGTGAGAAGCGATCTATCATACGGGCACATGCTTCATTACATACTTTTTCTGTTCAGTTGCCAAACCTCATGCGCCACACAACACACGAAAATATGATTACTCAACAGAAACCATTCTTAAATCATTCCAGACCCTTCGCGGCAGCGGTCTATCTATAGTCGTTTCCAACCTTCTTTGTGCACCGTCAACATTTCCCTCAGCAAAGGCGCTCTTACATCTTGGCGCTTGCCCTGACCTCCCCATTTTACTCATACAGGAGCATAAAGGGATAAGCAAAGGTCAAAGCAACTAGATTTCATTACATGCGACACTAGTCTTCATTGGTTTAGGCATCGCTTTTCCTTTCCCGCCGTTCATGCATGATGGCCATCCACCTCGGACAATTAAACTTATCCTGCTCAGTGCGGCGAAAACTTGCAGTCTGGGCTGTCAACCATCCCCAACCTTTTTCATCCCTTCCTGTGCTCTCTTTTACAGTGAGCTCCTACACATCATTGCGGAACCTCCATGAGGATTTCGATAACCTTGATGCCCCAGACGCGGTGGACATCTGTGTCATCGCCTTTCCAATATCGCTACCGAAGCTTGCGGACGTGGCATCGGACGTCACCTAGTTACAGATGATCAGTTTGGTCAAAACCCGTCCCAATCATAACGAGAATAGCCACTAACATGCTTTTCCACGCATGACTTCATCCACATTAATGCCACTCACATCCCTTGGACTCGCCATGACCGAACCATGTTTTCCTCACACACCGCGCGAGAAAAAGTTTCACAAAGGCAGCTGTGGAACCCTTTGTATGAACGAGAGGATTAATCGCCCGGGGATAGCCAAGTATGCGAGTTCTACGTATAGGGATGTGTTGGTCGGGGAACTGACAAGCGCTCTGGTCTATCTCCTTGAACGCTTAAACGATCAATGCCGAATTTCTCTAGCATGCCAGAAGACCTACGCGTCCGTCTGGAAGTCACACGTTTTAATGGAGGTTTGACGGTTGGGACGGGATGACCTGAGAGGCAAGGATATCGACTCGGCCCTGGGCGAGGGAGAAGGTGCAGGTTCCTATAGCGGGCGGGACGACAATGTCGTGTGGCCCAACGGACTCTTATTACTGATTGAGTGTGGTTCCCGAAATTGTTCTCAGAGACTACATTCTTGTGAAGGTGGAAAGGGATAAGTCTTTTGTCTCTCGTACGGGGGGTAGAGCAGTTAAGTATCCCTGAAAGATTTAACCTTTCATGATGCAGGTAGGTCTTTAAGATATGTTGGTAATGTGTTCTTTATTGTAGTTGAATCTCAGTCCTTGATGGGCTAACTGAGCCAGAAGATCGACTCGTCTGCAGATGCCTCACCAACCCGCACCGACTCTGTGATGCCGGTCGCCTTGGCCGTGTGTACCACTACATCAGTGGCTTCTGGTAGCCCCAGGTCTCAAAATATTCCTTTTTCCGGCATCCACAGTTATCCGTTCAAACCAACTTGGCCTCCCCAGGGTGTTGACCAGAAGAGGGATGCCACTACTTCTACATGGCCGAGCAATTCCTTCTGTGAACCAGCGGACGCTCAGCTTATTCTCCTACCCTTTACAACCTAGCAACCCGGCAACTATTCTGTCGCAGCAACTTCTATCCAAGGATTTTGAACTCCTAGTTCCCGAGCCTCTGCATGTTCAGCTACACAACGTTCTTGCTCGGCCAACTCGGGCAACGTAGTATGATCAGCTCCAGGCCCTGCCTCAAACTGATGGACCTCGTAGTGTTCCATTTCCACCGACTCAATCCCAGGCGATTACACTTCAGAACGGTCACTCTCTTCATACTCACTCTCAACAGATCCAACCTAACCCGGGTCGGCCGGCCCTTTCCCGCTGAGGCTCAGGTTGCCCAGGCTCGACAAGATATTACTAACGGGGAATATTATATAAAAAACCCGAGGTCGGCTAATAAAGTCGTGCCGAGTTCATATTATCCTAGCTCAGACCTGCACTTCCATTTGTCATCGTCAGCACTAATGGCATGGAACTTCGAGCAATTTGTCAGCACCATCTGACTTGCTATTGTGGCAGCAGCTTGAATCAATATTTAAGTGTGTGGGATCAATAAGAGGTGGTTAATAACACGCCACACACCCTTCTGAGCCAATTGATCTTCCGAAAGATAAACTGTTAATAAATCAAGCTGCGCAGACCTCTCCTGCAAACGCGATACAAGCTGAGGTCAACAAGCCATCCCAAAAGCTGTGTTGAAACGGCCATTCTTCCCCGAAATTCTTCTCGAAACGCCACGAGATGTCTCAACAGAATCATAACCTACCCTCTCATAGTAATCGGAATACAATTCAACGGCTATATGACGCATTTGCCCGAGGAGATGGAGCCGCAGCGTTAGCAGAGATGCACGAGACTCTCGATTGGAGAGAAGCAGACAACTTCATATATTCTGATCGAAACCCATACGAATCCCCACAACAAGTAGCAGAGGGTGTGTTTGGCAGATTGGCTTCTGATTGGGAGGATTATGAGGCCACGCCATCGGAACTACTTGAGGCGGGTGATGTTGTAGTTGCACTTGGAAGGTCGAAGGGTATCCACAGAGGCACGCGCAAGCTTATGGATGCTCAATTCGCACATGTTTGGCGCTTGAAAGGTGGAAAGATTATTGGCTTTCAGCAGTATATCGATACTTTAGGGGTTTATCGGGCTACGGTTTCTTGATTGAAGCTGTTTCGGTAGTCTGATGATCACCGTATAGCACTACGCCTCCGCACCATAGACTTAGTCTCACGGGAACAAGTGTTTATAACAGGAACCACTTGAACCGTGATTTGGGTTAGGAACGGTAAATTGGACACGCAAGGCGGTGGTACGGCCAGTGAACCGCGCGGGGGTCTCTTGTCACGGTATTATCAATGTCAGCCCGTTGCGGTGTGTTGCCTGCTTGTAAGGAATTACGGAGATGTTGTTTGGACAGTTGATGTTGCTGCTGGGGCACTGAGGCACACCCAATTGCACGATCGATCAAGTTATGCAACTTCTAGTTGGCGGACTTCGAACAAGCTGCTGCAATAAGCAAATAAGCTCTCTGAAGACTCTCTTACACCTTGACATCACAAGTCACACCTCTAGGCTGGGATTGGTTAAAGCGTGTCGTGTTCTTCACAATTATGTCAAATCCTGAAAATGGTGGAAAAGTGAAGTTACATTGATGCTTTTGCTCACTGGAATAGTTCTTCTATTTGGTTCTTTAGCCGATAGTCTAGGCTGGATGAATCCTCAGTAGAAAACACGTTTGCAATACCGGTCTGATCCAGGTAGCAGCTCACTTCCGTCTTGTCCAAAGAAATCTTGACACATACCGTCGATATAGTGTCAGCCAACCGCCAGTCCAGTCAGCGATATACTTCGTCTCCATCCAATTGCAGATCATGAGCCCATCGACGGTGCTAAGAGTTACAGGTACTGAAAACGATATGGACAGCGAAGAATCACGGCGTTCGGACCAGAACTTCCCCTAGGCTTTGAAGTTTCTTTAGACTCATGATGTCGAACCCCGAGCCAGAAGTCGCGATGAGAACTTTGCACTAAGACCTCAAGACCTTGTACATAAGCGAGCTCCTCGTATTACAGCCACGAGACTACAGGATTCAAGAGACTATGTCATATTACGATGGCACGTCACGCTGACGAATTAGGTAAAGTCACTCTACCTCATGATTTTGTCTTTTCAGTGCTTGTCGGGACTGACATGCATAAGGAGACATCAACTAACCGACCTCAACATCGAAAATGATTTAGGCCCGACTAGAATAACAATTGCATCACCAAGAATTATGTACAGCATGGCGCTCTCAAGGTTATTACTCCTTTGTTCAACGTTCTGACGTGCTTCTCCGAGATGCTTGTCACGAGTATGACATGTCTATCGCTTGGGTTGGTTCACCAAAGTCATGCTGGGTGGACAAGAATGTGACATGTGGAAGCAATGAGCATCGTTCTGACGCTAGCTCAGCTTAGCTCAAAGAGGAATGCGTTCATCCTGGTGAGCTAGCAAGTGAGCCCACACTGAAAGTCATTAACGGAAACATGGAAACACTAGCTATCGTTTTCTATGGCTCTGGACGTGACCTCCTTTCATTCCCATGCCAGTCTCCAGTATTCAGATTATCCGAGCAATCTTTGCTAATATTATGTAAGTAAAAACCGGTTCCGATTTTTTCTTGTCCCAGTGCCGCATTCAACACAAAAGCCTGCGCAGCGCTGGAATTTGCTATGAGCCCATCTGCTTCTGGCCTTCGGTGATCGGAATGCGCCACCACCCAAGACAGAAAGATTAGACGATAAAATGCCACATGCGCCGCTAAACGAATAATTTGAAAACTTTGATAAATTAGTAGGCGACTAAAGAAGGGTAGAGAGTAGCTGTTAAATGTGCTGGCGACCCTTTGGACCGAACGGTCCCCTCGATGATCCCCTTTTTCATCCTGAAATGTTTCCGAGTCAACTCTGTAGCCACCATCATCGGTTTCTCAATACAGACCAAATAACCTTGATCCACCACTACGACTCGATATATTATTCCAACTCAACATCGATACCGGCCGATAACGTCCAACGAACATGGCCCCAGGAGCGTCAGAGCTTGTTGTATGTGGTGGCATCTCGATCTCTCCCGCCATCCGCTAATAATAACAAAGATAACAGAGTGGGCTCTTATCTCATTGTCCACAGCCGTCATAGTCGCTCGCATCTACCTCCGACTCGGCATACAAAAGAGAAGACTTCTTGGAAGCGATATCTGGATGACAGCAGCGTGGGCGATGGGAATTGTTGTGGCTGCGTTCTGCATCACCTTTATCCGCTTGGGAGTCATGGAGCAGGATATCTACCCATCTTTGAGCAACTATGATGGTACAAAAAAAGACAAACAACACGTCCACAAGGTATAGATGCAAAGAAAACTGGCAAAGAACCATTATTGACTCTGGCCTAGCTGCTCTGGATTTCCACCCTCCCCTTTTTGACCGCATTTTACCTTTGCAAAGCTGCCTTGCTTTGTGTCTACCTACAAGTCATCCCCGTTTTTATGATCAAGAGAAGGATGTTCCTTTGGGCCACTATAATCTTTGTGGGTCTTTCATACCTTGTTACAACCATCATGTTCTTCACGACCTGTACCCCTATCAGCCGATACTGGTCAGTCAATCTATCTGAACCATTCTATATATCTCAGATTTGCTAAAATTTGAAAAGGACCCTTGATCCCAACCGTCAATGCCTCATTTCCTCTTGGATGGTATTTGCGAGGACTTCGTGGACTCTGAACTTTGCTGGAGATATATTCAGTAAGCAGCACCCGCCGATTTTGAATCGAGAACCCGATACTAACAGGCCCAGTCTTTGCGCTTCCTTGGCTCATTGTCCCTGACCTCATGGTCAAAGGTTGGCTTAGAGTTGGCATTTACTTCACGTTTCTCCTTGGAATTATCAACATGGTCATGACTATTGTTCGGTTTGTCAAGCTGTATGGCGGAAGAAACGAAGGCGAGTTATCTTTGGTCACAATTCGTACGTCTCTTATAGTTTCAGCGTTGGCTATCACTAATAGTAACCCAGACTTTTGGAACTCCCTGGATTTGTATATTGGCTTGGTCATCGCGTGCCTGCCCTCCCTTCGACCTTACTTCAATCTTGCTGCAGAGTCGCGCGCGTTTAGTTACGTCAAAGGGAAAACATCGAGCCGTGTCAGTGGATATACAGGCAGTGCCAGTACTCAATCATCCGGGGGGGTTACATTCCCGAGCAAGGCAGCGGTTGGTCCCTTTGTTACACCTGCAGATCGACTTTCACAACCATCGTTGCATGACATGAATATACTCTCGAGTAACGTTTAGAGAGAAGTTGGTGTAGTTTAGGCTGAAGTTGAGTAAAATAGATTGTTGATCGTTGATGACGATTCGTTTACACCGACGTTTGGTATAAGATGTGTGTTTATAGCTGGAGAACTAATCGGATTTCATGAAAACCTTCCTGCCCTGGCCCGATCAAACACCTCTTTGAAAAGTCCTCGTTTGTTGTTGAGTCCCCCGTAGTTATGTTGTTCCATCTTAGTGAATGAGGCGTTTCATCCTTAGTGCCAAACGATTTGAAAGACATTTGTCGGCATAGAAAGGATCGAGATATAACAATGAGCGTTGTGTAGTAGTCCAGTCTCGTTCTGCGACGAAAGCAAAGTCTAATACAAAACCATGTAAGTCATGTACGTATACAACAATCGATTGTCAGTCCTCCTGTTCCTTGAGTATGAGTTTAGCAGGGGCCATCCTTCTTGCCGGGACCGCTGTAGTTCTGGCAGGGGGTCTTGGCGTCAGTGCAGACATTGACAAGCGTAGCCTTGTCGCCGTTGGCCTTTGTGATCCCGGCAACCTCACCACCCTTGCGGGCAGTGACACCCTCAATGTAGACTTCACGGGCACACTTCTCGCACTACTTGAGATCAGTGACCTTTCTCGTAGGCATAGCAAAGAAGCATCACTTACAGTGCCGCAAGAACGGTAGACTTTGCCATAATCCTCAGCGTAGAAGTTGATGATCTGCGTAATCATTAGGATCATTGAAACGAGTCCTTGGACTGGTGATTTGATTTGTGCATATACGTACGTTGACCTTTCCACATCCGTTGTGCTGGATGATCTTGTCGCTAGCATGGTAGGCACCGCCACCAATAATGTTGGTGACATCTCCGGCCCTGTCTTCTTTCTGAAGATTCAGTCAATCTCACCATTCTTGATTGAACCATTTGAAGTGTCACTTACGATAGAGATAGCATCCTCGCAGACGTCCTCAAACCAGACGAACTCAAGATTGCAGCCACCACCCTTGCAATAGACACCTTCTCCAACAGTCTTGCCAATGATGACATTCCTCAGCGTGCCGCCTCTCTCAACAACAAAAGCAGTGTCCTTCTCACCACCCTCAGCTTGCCCACTGCAAGAGCTGGGGTTTCGGTCATACTTGGCCCAGCCAGCATCAAAGACTTCACCATTCTTGACGTAAATGGGTGCCGAGATCTGTTTAGTCGAGGTGGGTGTAGGGAGACCACCTTCGTATCCCTTGCATGCAAGGACAGGGGTTATCGTGGCCGCAAGAGTGATAGCAATATTGGCAAGCATTTTGGTAGAGGTTGGAAACAAAAGCTGACTGTTAATAGCCTTGGAAGTTCGAAACGTGAGCAATGCCATCTGAGAGGGGTTATATAGACCATCCTGTGCTTTTAGGCTTAATTTTGATACTATAAGTAAGCTTAATCGGGACTGTGAAATGGAGTGACTGGGCATGTCTCATTGGTGCGATATTTCCTGTTGTCGTTCCGTAGTTGTCTTGGTAATAGACGTGATTGGTGGTTTCAGAGCATGTTTTCCTTATTTGGAGCTTCGGATGATAAGTGTCCGCGCTAAAGTTCCTCTACATGAACATCTGCCAAGACCTATGTGCTGTCAGGTTGCAGTGGTATTGGGCTTCTAAGTTCCTGAGTCCCTGCCAAAAGATATCCTTCCTCTTACTCCCTAGCTAATACCATCTACTGCCAAAGTTCTGAGGGCTCAACAAGGATTAGTCGAAGTTCCTCTGGTCATACGTGTACGCTTTTGCCAAACTAAAATCAGCGTGGCATGACTTCGTATTTCTCTTTGCTAATGGTCTCACGGTTACTGTAGGCTCCTTCAGTCAGCCATTCGTGTGTTTTGTTGGACGTTTGCTATTGCACCGGATGACCCAGCTGTAAATGTCGTAAATCATGTCGTAGCCACTTTACGTCGGACTTGAAAGTCCATTCAATCTGCAGAGCGATGTCACTATAAGAAGTGATGACTCAATTGTAAAGCTCTCACTCCACCGGAAGAGACCACAAGCTCGGCCCCGGAGCTACCAGGTATGGACGCCACCGTGGGACTCTAGTAAGATAGAGATACTTATGGGACTTGATCAGTCTCAAGGCCAAGATCAGCGGTGTAAAAGAAGATGGAACTTTGATATCAGCTTTCACTAGTTTTTGTTTCCTTGTGGGAGTGCAGTGTCTTGATTTGCCTAGTGTTATAGATTGCCAGGCGTTCTCTTTGGATAAATTCTAAGGTCCCTGGCTTCATAACGCGGCAGTCCGACTCTCGAACGATCTTCGGGCTTAATTAACCTATTAAGGGCTAGGCTATAATTATAATAAAAAATAAATCTTAAATATATTATAATATTATAACCTAATATTAATATAATAGCCTAATTAAACTTCTATAATAATAAAAGAATTATATTTAGTTATATTATTATAAAAGTCTAACTTTTTATAGGTATTTTAGTTATTTTAATTTCTATATAAAAAATAAGAGAATTATTTATTTTTTATTTTCTTAATTTATAATCTCTTAATATTATATTTTTAAATATAATATTTATAAGAATTATAATTAATTAAGTAATTAAAATTAAAAAATTATATAATTATAATATTATTATTAAATATAAAGATTAATATTTTTTAATTTTTAATTTCCTCTTTAAGATATATAACCTCTTTTATAATATATAATTATTATTATTTTATAATATTAATATAATAAAAGCTATTATAAATTAAATTATTAAGCTAAATATTTATTTTAAGCTTATAATCTTAGAAAAAGAGATATTTCTTATAATATTAAAGCACCTAAGGGTATTATAAAACCTTAAATACTTTATATAATATTATAAGCTATTATAGCTTAAAAACCTTAGAGGTAAAGAGCCTAATAAATATTTATTTATTAAGGTTATAAAGAGAAATATAAGCTAGATTAATAGCTTATTAGATATAATCTAATAGCTAAGAGAGGGATAATAAGAGGAAGATTATAGATAAAGTAGGGAAATTAGGGGGGGGGGGATTAAGGTTTTTAAGTTATTAAGTTATAAGAGTAACTTAAGCTATTAGGAAAAAGGAAGGTTTTAGTCATAAAGATAGAAAGGTTTAGGTAATAGCTAAGGAATATAGAAAGGAAAATATTAGTTAGAGCTTAAATATAATATCTCGGCGAATTACTAAATTTATCTAGTTAGCATATATATTATCTTCGAATATAATGCCGACTCTCGAATATTCCGGAGTTGACTTTGACCTCGGTGAGATGACGCAAACATGTTTTATGACAACTTTGTCGACTTTTCTTCGTTTATTAAAGGTATTGTTAAAGGTAGTATCACGTTGCGTCGTGGCGGTGGAACGCAGTAATCGATGAGCTTTTTGATAAGACTTCTGAAACACTATTTCGTCGGGAAACCCTTGTTTCACGATTCAAGTCAAGAGCCACGAGCCCGCTAACTGAGCCTAGGTATTGGTTGACGCAGGCCTGTACTCAAGGCTTGTCTTACCCTACGCCCGGATTTTCAGCTTTACCAACGTTTGTTGATCAAAGAACATCATGGTGAATCATTCTTTTGATCATAAACCTTTCGAGTACGATTCACTTTCATCTCCACGATATATCCGCATATTCTAGCCAGCGAAGCGACTGGGAGACTCTGAACTACTTTCTATCAACGGTCTCCCCCTATCCGAATTGGGGTTGAAGCTATCAGAGCTTGGGGCAATCGGAAATGGGTTGCGCCCAGTTCGTCTGACGAGTATCGTACCCAGCATAAGCACGTCATGGCTGCCAGTGGCTGCTTGTTTTTCATCCCAAGAAGTCTTTATGAGTCCTTATACAAACTTCAGGGAGCCATAAGGGCCCCAATGATATTGATCAGCGGCTTGTTGATAACAGGATGGAACTGACCCAAGCTGTGGAGGAGGGGGAGTTGCACCATGTCACGCAATTTCTTGATCAGGGTGGCAATTACCAATGTCAAGGTTGCTTCGGCGAGACGCCTTTACATTACACAGTCGAGAACTGGTATCCTGACATGGTGAGAAATCTTGAAATCTTCGGCTCAAAAGTGCAAAACGAACCGCTCTAGATCGTGACAGACGCGGTCCAGCCGCTTGTCATTTGCAACGAAAGCGGCGGTGAGGGCAAGAAACTGCTGAAATGTTACGTAGTTGGGATAGCCAGGACAAAGATAGATCTAATCCAACAAACCAAATGGCTTATACAGGAATGCCTTGTTGGACCCATGCAATATCTATCAGCTAGAATGACATTCTAGGGCGCAAAAGGCAAGTTGCAACAATGTCACAGATCTACGGGTCGGCGAGATGGGTCATACAGCGACTGGGAGAAGCAGACGATACGATTTAGGCGGCTTACAATTTTATTTTATACTACACTGAAACATTGCCCGGAAAAGGACTACAAATATTAACTAGGTAGGTAGGAAGTTGGTGATTCACTGATTCATAAGAACCAAACTTTAGAGATACGGTCATGGTTGTCCTTGCGAAATTAATAAGAGTATAGATTTATAATTCACAGAGGAAGGATTGAACATTTAAGCCTATAGGTCTGATCTAAAGTTAAGTTAATTGGGAGCCTATGAATCAAACGCGTTGTATATGACAGAGACTACCTGGCGATAAGCCAAAGTCTTCCGCCTAGGGTATGACGCAGTAGACTTGCAGAGTCAACCAGGCTTGCGAGCGGCGTATTAGTGTTTTTTAACGTGTTTAAACATATGCCGCCCTTCATACCTACCTGTCTAGGTGTTGGACCATATACAAAGTCGCTGCCACCCAGTGACATCTGCTCACTCAACGGAATATCCAACTTAATCTCGATTGAAGCACCACTCCAGAAACGTGTGACCAGCCCCCCTCGCCTGTCCAGATCTCTCCTCCGCCTGTGACTTCATCACGTCCTGCGGCGGCTGCAGGTCACGTCTCCCCAGCGTCGTTCCCAGGGCCATGGCCCCCCAACCCGTCATCAGCAAGCACAGCCCCAACCACGCAAACACCCTCGGGAAGCTCACGTCCGCCACTAACCTCCCCTCGGCCGGTAGCGCCTTGTACGTCTCTGTTTCTTGTACGTCTCTGTTTCTTGGCCGTACCCGTGCGCCAACATCCCCCACGCCGCCAGGTAGCCCTGCCTCAGCAGCTCACCCACGTGGCCATCAACGTTCCCGTATGTAGGTAGCTGCGACGCGTTCATGACCGATAGCATGGTCATCAGGTCCGGCAGCAGCCAAATGGCCTCGTGGACCCAAGAGTTGGGCTCAAACTTGACATCACTGATGGCCGTCTGGTCCTCGACAACGCGTGGCGTGAGGTACGTCGCCCGGCGGCTCGTCGTTACGCCGGCGGTAAAGTTGACGCGACCGATTAGGTAGCAGTTCTCGTGAACGCTGTTGACCCGGGAGCGGACGCGATGGTACCCTAGTGCGTTGACATCGCCGAAGATGGTATTTTTGAGGGCCGAGCATGGCGGGTCCGTCACGTTGTACCGGCCGAGCATGAGAGTAACAATGCGGGTGCCCGAGAAGAGGTACGGCGGCGGCGGTGAGTCGGTCGTGTTGGGCCCCCGACGGAGGTCGGTCGAGTTGAAGACCATGGCGACGCCCTCATGATAGTAGGATAGAGGCGTATCGTCGACGAGCGTTAGGTCATCCCCGTCGACGTCATCCCAGTCGGCGCCTGTGAGTTCATCTTCGGATCGGATCCAGTGAATGTCGTGGATATCGATACAAGGTAGGACGGCGTCTATGAGGATCGAGTCAGGGGGCAACCCATCATTCCCGAAGAGGTGGCGGCACCCGTTGCCCGTGATAGATTTTCCATGCGAGTCGACGGTCGAAGGGTCTGCCCACTCCAGGTTTGCGTATCCGGCCGCTGTCCGGAGTGGTCCCTTCTTGTCAAAGCTTCCTTGTGCGTTGTACCAGTACCAATTATTGTATCCAGTCCTCGACGCAATTGAGGCCACGGACACAACGTTCTGAGACACGCTGAAGCCCACGTTCCAGTTCACAGAACCCGTCAGGATAGGAGCGGTGAAGGCCTGGATCATGATGACCAGAGTCAAGATAGAGATGTTCCAGCTGCTAAAGCTGCGCGGTATCATGCTGATACTTCGCACACCGGGAGGTACTTTCCACTGAATCATCGACGACACGGCCGTCTGGGTTTTATTGTCGTTGGACTTGGAGAGCATGTATCGGCCGCAGGCCCAAAGAACGATGGCCGACCACGACCCCGCGATGATCTTGATCACCACCAAGCTGACTGACACGAGGGTTGTAACATCACTGACTTTGAGGAGTAGCTTGCCGTCGTTGACGCGCGAGCTTTTCTCATCGCCCGCCAGGTACCCATCTAGTGCCAATGCAATCGACAGCGCCAACGCAATGCAGCAACCTGCATGAAGGAAAAGAATGGACCACACCCTTATGACCGAGGTTCGTCTCACGGTGCCTTTGTTCAGGTTATCGCTGGGTTGCTCCTCGGCGGGCTGCTCCTTGGTTTGCGGACTGGACTTTTCCGGAATCCGGACATTGTCGAATAGGGGGAGATTTTCTCCAGTCTCTCGAGTATCGGCCATGTCGTCTGGGAAATGGAGTCTGAGAACTCTGAGGTTCAAAGTTATGTGCACTAGTTGAGACAGTTCTTGGGAGAAAAATGAACCTGTGCCGCGAGCATCATCTGTAAGGGAGGCCACCCGCTTTATGTTGAGCTTTACCGAGCATGCCGCTTTAATTCACTGGTACCGTCACAGCTTTCAAAAGCTCCAGGGAAGAGCACTCCAATCTCCGTTGCAGTTCTGAGATCCACACGTTGTTGTGACTTGTCGACCTTTCAGCCCTCGACTGCTTTTGCGTTTTCAGCAAAGCCACGACATCCAAGAAGGCCCACCACAAGGTTGTATTATTGTCTTGTGCATCAACTGATATCCATCAACGGCCAATCGCCGCTTGTAATAGCGGACAAAAGCGTGACAACCCTTCGGGAGTTGCAGTTGCCAAGACTGTCACTGTACTCAGCGGTTTGTTCGATTAATAACTCTTGTAAACAAGTGTGCAAGAAGCTTACGCCAAGCAATGAACAATTCTCGCTATTTCCACTGTAATTGGCCAGGTTGAAAGGAGTGTGGAGACTGGCTCTAGACGTTTGTTCAGCTTGCCAGCCAGGTTGCATTCATCATTAACCGACTTGCATTACCGAGCTCACTTTCGCCCTGGGTCCCTGTCGATGTCTAGGGACCTAACGTCTTGGCGAGCCCTTGCCAACACCAGCCTGATGCCTTGCCGTTCCCTGTCGAAACTGATCTGAATATCATAATCCTGTAGCCGTCAGACGTCTCCTCAGGTCGAATACGCCGGCCTGACTGTGGCAGGCAAACTCATCTCGATAGAGCCAGAGAAATGACATCAAAGAGCAGAAGGGGTGCTATGGAACACCCCTATCAGAGGCAGCGTCTTGCGAACCATTTGGCAGTTAGGGGGCCGTTCGCTTCGGACCAGGCTGAGGCACCGTCCTCATTTTGACAGCCTCCGACGGCCAATCGAACGGCTGAATGATGCAGTAGCCAAGAACGCCACAGTGAAGAATTACTGACAGACTCAACTTAACACGCGTGACCAAGATTGCGCGGATTCTCCCATGTCAGTGAAACTCTCCAGGCTTGATCAAAATTTGGATCTTGAGCCTCTGGTGTTAGAGAGCACCGAGCCTGACATACCTGCCATCACGCCACAGATACTACCATAGTTGCTTTAGGTTATTACCTAGCCTGAAATGCAGGTAGGCCGCCTGGGGACACGCTGCTGTACTAGTAAGAGTCTGCATAGCAGTATGAAACCTACACCAAGAATTACGTTTCGGCAGCCTTGGAATGGACTCAATGGAGCCGCAATCTCACGCAGCCCAAGTTGCTGCACCCGTAATCAGGAGGCTCTAACGTCACTCAACGTCCAATGCATGAACAATTCCTGGCTGAACCAGAGGTGGCCGGCTTTACGTACACATGAGGGGGTTGAAATTGTTATCTTATCCCACCTGCATGTCCTTTCAGCCCCAGGCAGGGATAGCAGCAACCTTGCAGTTTTGAGATCATCCATGGGGGCCGAAAATAAATCCCTCAACTTTTCGCTTATCCTTCCAGCTGCCGAGAAGAGAGAGAGTGGCCTGCCAAATAATGACCCCCGAAGAATGTCCTGCCAGAGAATAAGGCGGCGGCGAGCGAGGATGGCAAGCTTCCGGGCGGTGGCAATGATAATTCCGAGGGTTTCGGAGACGGTTCATGAGTCTCTAGGTGGATAGCAGGCTCTCTCTCGTCTGCAAGCCACTTCCAAACGACGTGCCAAAAGAACACGGTGGGGGGAAGTGACCAGGCTGCCCAAGAGACTTTAGCTTGTCCGCCGTCAGGGCCAGGCTGCGTTCGTCATTGGTCGATATGCAGACTCTGGCCTCGTTGTTGTCATGCGCAATGTAGTTTGTATGCATGGTTTAAGTTAGAAGCAGGCAAAGTCACTCCGCTTATCCTTTTTCTATGGTAGATCTAACTAGTCCTCAATAGTTCATTTTATCTGTTGCAAACTGTCATATATTCATTCGCATCACCTTAGAGTCCAGTGATTCTGTGCACTTATCGCCAACTGTGGAGACTATGAACGTCTATGATCCGCATGTATTCAAATCCACCAAGTATCTGAGAGACTCAGAGAGAATGTTTCTCATGAACAACGGCCCTACTGTGCGTTCCGAATCTGTACGCAATCTGTTCATCAAACATGGCGTTGTCGATGGCCTTGGTCTTATCCTTCTTCATAAACACTTTGAACTCGGCGACGGTCAGGCTCTCGTCGATTACAACAGCACATCAATGGCCTGGGATCTCAAGGATACTACAGTCTCCGGCAAGGGTGTCGTGCAGGAGCACGGTGGATTCATCAAGCCAGGTGCATGGCTCCTGTCTCCCACCAAGAAACGACTGATTTTTTACGAGTTCTGTTTTCATCATCACAATGCAACAAATAACCTCGCTTACAGCCAAACTACTCTGCTCTATTTGACAGAAGAGTTCGTCGACGAATTCTCCGAGATCCTTCACCAAGATAATCTCACTGGTGTTCTCGGAGTCTGTCTGCTCAAGTCGCCGCTCAGCACAGAGATTGAAACATCGGAAGGCCATGCGAACATTTCCGTGCCCGTTACCGATGATACGGTCTTTGGCCCCTTGAACTCGATCGAGGCTATCTAGAACTACAAGGTCAACGACTCTGATGACAACCCACCTCTCGTGGGCCTCTGATTAAAATTTCACTGCAATTATATTTGCAAGGCTTCAGATGATACCCACGTCTCCAGGCATATTCCAAGGCGTACGGGAAACTGAGGGTTAGATAAGGGCTATGGAACAAGAGGAGTGGAAGGGTAACGTTAGCAAGAAAACGCACATCAAATAGCTTGAGGCACTTTCGTGATAAAGGACCAAATCTCTTGATTGTTACAGTTCTGCTTATACTACGGAACAGTCTTTAACCTTCTTGCTGCCTCTGACATTAAACGCAGTCTTCGTTTAGTAGCTGTAACGTCCTTACCAATCCTCTCTCTCTGCATATTCAGGACTTGTTGCTGCATGTCTCTCGCTATATGGTACTTTCCCTGGTTAGACTCATTCGCGGCTACCATGGTCATGATTTGAAGGGTTCTTGGGCGGGCTTCCCCAAATCATCCCCTACTCTGTTCAAGCGCCTGATTCAAAGTTGCATCTGCTTCCTCCAGCCTTCTCTGGCTACATATTGCAGAGCTCAGATTCATAAGTGCGTCCAGGGCCTGCTCCTCGTTTATACCGGCTATCCGACGCTTCATCTATACCATTCCCGCAAATACCTTCTCAACCTAGTAAAACTTCTATTCATTAAGGAAGGTTACGCCGAGCTCATGGAGAGTTTTTAAATGTCTCATGACCAGATTTACCCCGAGTCTCCTCAGAAATCTCCAATGATTGGTGACATAGCTGTTCCACCTCGGATAGCTTCATTACGAGACAGAGTGCCTGGATCAGACGCCTTGCAGTTGAGAGCATCTCAGCATGAATGTCCCCCAAGGTTGTTTTCCGGATGCGAACACTTCATGAAGCAATCATTCGGCGTTGGCGTAGTCTCTGCGAGCTCTGGAACATGATGCCAGCGTTTCATTAGGCTTTAGGGTATAGGGATGCTAGTCGCCACCGATCTCCCTGCAAATTCGACGAGCTTCTTCAGCCCTTGCCAGTGAAGTTTGAACAAGACATTATCTTGACCTCATAACCCGCCATTTTTATGAGAACGTGGCATCTCTGGAGCATGGGGTCGGAGACAACCCGCAACGACTTGCGTAAAGCCGTCTCTGCATGGGGGAGGATGCTATCCCACGTACCCCAACTTTCGAATGTCAAGACTGGAGGGAAACACCGGGAAACGACCTCTAGTGCAGTATTTGTGTATTGTTTCAGCAAGTGATTCTTCTTAAACCAACTCTGTAGGCAATCCTGGACTAGTTCATGCATTTCGAATGCGCCTGGTGATTTTCCTTAGTAAACCAGATCAAACGACTTGAGTGAACCCATGGCTGTACGAAAACTCAGTGAATTTTCATCCTCCAACCGAACCATAGAAATTGGGATCGATTGTCCATTCAGAAATGCCATGAGTGGTAGAATATGAGACTCCCGAGGATCTCGAGCTCTGATGTCGTCAAACGTCTTTTGCCAGGTTAAGAAGATAGCGTTTGTTGCTTCAACATCTCTCTTGGGATCATATTATGGTTTTTCTAGTAAACCGGCCTTGATGGAGCTATCTCGCAATATCTCCAGGTGTTGATGGAGATGCACACCTTTGGCCCTCACGTAGACAGGTTGGCTGGGATATGGCTAATGGTAAACAGCGCAAGAGCTGAAGCAATTCTTGTATGCGGTCGTCGGGAATCATCTGCTCATCCATATTGCCACTCAGGAGAAGCCTCTGGGAGTCGAGTAGACCAAGGTGCGAAACATGGATTTGGCTTCGCCCGGCAAACTCTGCCACTCTTCTCCTGCGACTGGCCAAGAGCACGAGACCTCTCGTCGATTTCGGGATATATCGTACCATTCCTGACACTTTGTTGGTTTCTGCAGCGAATCTGGCTGAGCTGCCGAAAAATGCATCTTCGTCATCAGCACT
The DNA here is from genome assembly GCF_000151355.1 of Fusarium vanettenii 77-13-4. Lineage (NCBI taxonomy): Eukaryota > Fungi > Ascomycota > Sordariomycetes > Hypocreales > Nectriaceae > Fusarium > Fusarium vanettenii. The sequence continues at coordinate 49,457 of NW_003315808.1, read as the reverse complement.
GTCTATGGCGAGAATCCAGCTCGATGTATCTTGATCGTGAAGCCACGTTAATATAGAGTCCATGGCTTGTGATATTGGAACCTGTGCCGCCATTATGCCGCAGAGTTTATGTCTGCCAAGCAAACGAAGGGTTTTAAGGTAATCCTTTTCGAATCTTCTACTGCTGCTAGCATTTGTCCAAAACACGTGAGCCCCGGGAAACTGGTTTTTGAATAGGTAGCAATACTGCACAGCAATCTGAGACTTTCTAAATCTGCAGGCAGCATCATTCAGGCCTTAATATGATTCCATTTGGCGCATATATCTACATACCCGATGCTTCCAATGCCGTACAGAGCCAACCATCGCTCACCTCCACGAACCATTCGGGATATAGCTTCAAAACTTGGTCTCGGCCCACAAAGCCCCAGTCTTGAGGGAATGGAATCAATGAATGTCTATCGGCTTCGCAGTCCCCAGCTCATGCCAGTCAGAATAGAGTCGACCTGCCTCATCAGTTAACAACTCACGTGGCGTGCAGGCGGATAGGAACCTGGCCAAGCCTCGAGAAGGGCCTTCAAGACGGCTGCAGCTATCACTGCCACGTATATATGCCAGGTATCACTCTCATTGCTATGCGCATGGTCGCATACGCCTCTAATTAAAACGCGTGGAAGGTGATCCCACACCCCGACACTCTCCATCATAAATGCGATGACATTGTCCCGTGATGCAATGATATCACGATCTTGACCAGAATTCATGACTGTGTCGCCAGAGGCAATTAGTCCAAAATGCCCCTTTGGGTCTGGTCCCTTCTGCAGCCCGGCTGGGCTCAGTTGGAGCCGATGGCGTGGGATCATGTCCTGTGCGAGGACACACCCCAGCTGGTCGCAAGTCTCCTCGGCTGCTTCTTTGCAGATCTGATGATCTATGGTTTTACATTTGGCGCACAGAGAACATGCGGCCGAGTCTTGGTGCCTGTGTCGATAGTGGCAAGAAAAAAGAAGATCTTTGTCTGGGCCTGGATAACCAACCTCCTCCTTTCCAAGCGCTTTGTAGATAAGCGGAAGTAGACGAGAAGGTATCGGCTTAGCCGACTTCGAGCTCTCAAGCTGTTTAATCTTGCCATGAGCGATCGGATCTCCAGGCTCTGTCTGCCAAGAGACTCGGTGAGGGTGGCCTTTCGAACAAATCGGTCAGGAAACTGGCGTCCAAAGTCATATGCGACGATCCCCTCGCTGAGAACGACATCGCCCATAATCACTTCCTCCTTGTTTGTTTGAGGACAGGCCCCACATATTCCAATGATAAATGCTACTTGCAATGCTCGGAAGCTGCTGTTGAGACGTGCTGCCACACCCGATGCTGCTTTCTTACGCATTCCGGGCATGCGCACAAGAGCTACATTGTGGTTCCTAATGTGACTGATCGAATAGAAATTCGGGTCTCTATCCCTTTTCCCCAAAATGTATCCATTCTCGTCCCAGAAGCCATCAAATGCAGGTTCAACAGCGTCTCTTAATGTCGTCCCGGCAAGTTGGTCTGATGGGGCTGAGACTCATGGCGTCATAAATTGGCAGTTATATAAGGAATGCGAGATCAGATCGGTCGTTCCCTGGCAGGATGAGAGAGTGGGCAGAGACATTGTGCCTCTCCTATCCCCTATGAAATCCAGAGTGAGGTGGCATGACCTTGGCTGACTTCGTCCCAGAGCCGCATGGAAGAATATGAATCCCAGCCGAATGGCAACCTCTCGCCCTTATCCGCGAACTTCTTCAAGCGCGTCAAGCCTGGCTCCTTTACCACTGGCGAAATATGCCTAGTTCTGCGTCCTTAATGTGACGCGAAGTAAACCAGTTCTACTGGATTTGATTTCGCTCTATAGAAATGATAGGCCAGCACAAAGTGCTCTCTAGCTTGACAACCCGGCCATGGTCTATAGCTTCGGCTGCTTCCACAGAAGCACCTCCGATAAGACGGAACCAGTGGTGTGGAATCAAGAATTATAGCAAGGGCCTCACTACATAAGCTGTGTTCCGCATAAAGTACGCGCTCGCGGAAGGTTAAGACTGAAGCAAGGAAGAGTTTGGATTCTATTCAAGAATTACAACTATCTATATGATTAAACTAGTTTCTTCCATGCAGTTCGGTTTAATCCGTTGAATCCATCCAAGAGCCGTTGGAATATCCGAACGATGCGTGGAACAGTAGAGTTTCCAATACGGACCTGTTCCCCCATCCACTCCCGCGATAAGCGATCATAGTCTTTATCCCAGCTTTCCTTGCCCATTTCTTTCTGGATAACCATATCCCCTAGTACGCCATCCGCTACTGTTAGCAATGCTGCAACTGTCCGACACAATGTTTCTACCCCGCAACAGCTCACACTGCCCTCTCCCACAGCGCTTCCCCTATTGCCACCGACATCCTCATAGTTAATAGGGCGACATACTACATTCGGGAAACGACATCGCAAACACTGCTTTCCCTCCCCCTCCTCAGCCCCCCTAAGGCCTGACCACCTGTGTAGCAGCGTCATCGCGGACTTGGATTCGCTGCGCAACGTACACGCTTCCATATCATGGAGATAGCAAGTCTCGCTCCATTCGTACGTCAAACATAGTTGACAGCGAATTCCGCCCCTACGCCATGCTCGCAAACGCGCTCCCAGGGTGGATAAGTAAGCCGCGTCCTCCCAATACCCAAAAGAGCGCTCTCCCTCGTACTCTGCCACATCCAGTGCCTCTTGGATGTTGGAGCGCAGTAAGGACCTGGCCTCCTCATCTGGGGCATCTCTTTTCGCTACCGTTTTGCTCTTCCGGGGATCAAGATAAGGTTGGGGTTGTTGTTTCATGATGATATAATCCATTTCAGGGCTCGGGAGGTTCAATTCAGCTCGACGCCGGTCGACTTCCTTCTCGATCCATAGATCTTCCACAACCACATCCAACCGACAGAAGACGCACAACATGACCATGACGTCTTGGCTGCCCCACGGCATCGGAGAGAGGAGCCATCCCTCTGTCCCCCAATGCTGGTTAAAGCGGATATGGCTCTGGTTACGCCAGGCCTCAATCTGATCCCAGAACGTGTGCGTGTCGGTGCCAGGAACACCTGAAAGGGAGAACGCACACATGGCCGAGACTGTGTTAACAACGACTTCGCGGAACTCGCATCGGCTCCCATCCTGCCTCTGCCACCCTCGCGCGAGCGAAGATTGACAGGCATACTTATCTCCTCCCCACGGGGGCGCATCCCACTCGGAGGCTATGTCTGTTGTGCTTTGGTTCGCCCACGCTGGGCAGCAAGACCGGGGCAAACTACAGTCTCCGCACCAAGGAACCGGGCCATATCCCTGTATCCCATTTGCCTGAAGCTCTACTATCCGCTCCCAGAGACGGGCGCGGATGGAGCGGGCCCGAGACCCTTCGACTCGGGGGCATGTTGAAAGGAGATGGTCATCGCAGGCGGGATCTCGGTAAAGAAGGCAGAGCGGACATCGGACAGACCATCGCTCTAGTTGTTTCTGGACCTTGTCCTCATTGACAAGATGGTCGCTCTGATCATCCCTCCAATTCTCGCGCCAACGGTGTGGATTGGGAGATTCCCAGTGTCTCCTCTCGCACCACAGTGATATATCTTGCTTCGACCATGTGCTGATAGTCACGGCCAACCTTGATGGGTTCAATAAACGGTTGTGATACCGATGGATTAATGAACCGTCCAGTTCCTCTTGAACAGAGCATTTAGCTCGGGCTGATCGCACCGCCAGGCTCACAGATTCGCAGTGTCGTAGTCCCGTAGGCCAATTTGACCGGGACAGGGCTGAAGGATGCAGGTTGACAGTGTCGGTATCGGACAACTGGCTCTGGTGACCACCTTCATCGTCTGGAGGCAAGAGTTCATCAGCCTGTTTATGATACCAGACCGTCCTTGACCAGAGCGCAAGCTGCCGCATCATCTCAATGCCTCCGATGCCTTGGTCTGTGAAACCTTGAAGGAGAAAGTCCACCACCATCTCGTCATCAACCCTCAGGCTTAGCGCTATATGCTGGTTCTCGTACCATTTCGCCGCTGCATTCCGCATATCGTCCATGAATGACGTAGCATGGGATTGGTAGAGCCCGATAATTGTATCACGGAGCAGATGCTTTCCATATCGGCAAGTTGACTCGAAATCCCTCTCAATCCAACCACCAGGCCTAGTGTTCGACCATCTACCACAGATCTGCCTGGGCAGGAAGCAGTTGTAACATGCGGTGTCGGGAGCTCTTCGTTCTGCGTAGATGGCGTTGCCAAACTCGGTTTCCATCGCTTCGGTACCACCATGGACGCACTCGCGCAGGTTATGAAAGACGCCTTCGCCCTTGCGTCCGTTCCCGATGCAGAAGCTGCATTTCTGCCACCACCAGTCGATGGTCGCTGCCCACCTCTTCACCACAATGTCTCCATCAGGCCGATTGGGAGTTGATCCAAGTGCATCAAGCCTGGTTGGAGCTACGTTACTCGGACAAACCCCAGGCGGGTTCAGGGGTAGGTTATCGAACGGTGGCAATCCTAGCCGATAATTCTCTCGGACATAAAAGCCAACTGTCAGTGCCTCGAAGACGAAGAGGAGCCTCGGTATCCAGCTGTCTTTGTGGGGAATTCGATGCTCGAACCAGGCTCGGGCGCTCCGTTCTAGGAACAGGTCCACCTTGTCGTTATCTGATGCTAACTTGGCCAGCATCTTGGCAAAGAATTGGTCGTCATATGAGCACAGAGCTGCAATGACCCTCCTCATGACTGGTTTTCGCTTGCAGTGGCCATCGAAACTCGGCTTCGATTGAAGCTCCTTCACCAGTCTTGCCTTGTCCTGTTTGGACCTTGCATCATGGATGCTCTGGGACAGGCAAATATCTCGGCACGGGAACCACGTATGCATGCACATACTGCAGGATCCAGGGTCCCCCAAGAACTTGGGGATACTGAGGCTCTCCAGCCATTTGAGAATCGACCTTGCTTTGTCACAGCCGTGCCAGCGATCACATTGTTCCATTGCGTGACCCGGCTGCGTGTTCCCGTTCATGACAAAGCAGAACTCGCACCCAACTGTCTCCCACCACTCCAACGTCGCGTATGCCTTGTCGAGGCGTTTTTCGAGCCTGCTAGTACTGCCCTCGGTGTCTCTTGCGCGTTCCTGGATTAGATTGATGATCAAATCCTGCTGGTGGACCGTAAATGTGCTCAAAGGTGACTTGGTCGAGCTAAGGAGTAGTCCTGCGAATTGTTCTTCAGACCGAGGCTCCCCCTCGTAGTCAGATGGGAATTGATTTTGCGTAGGAATGAATGCGGATGCTATTGCTTCTTCTAGGGCAGACGATCCAGCTTGCGTCCGATAGCGTCTTCTCCTTTTCGCCGGTGGCGATCGCAAGCGTTCGGGGCTTTGACGCGTCCGCGACACGCGTGAACCACGAACGCGTTCCGGCGAATGGCGACTGCGCCGACTGATCTCCTCGTCCATGTTTCTCGAGTTGTGCAGACAAATTCGATCGATTAGTTAGTTAGATAATTGCCGGATGAATCTATGTGCAGTAGGTAAAGTAGAGACAAAGAGGAACGTGTAGAGAGGCCTGCCGGCTGATTGAGCAAGGTCTAGAAACGCAAGGATGTCTGAGGGAGAAGCATTTCGGATCAATACTAATCCGCAGCGCCCCATTTTGAGCCCCTTTGATTGGTGTGACAGGCATACCCTCCAATGATCACATCTCTCATTGCCAGCGGAGACGGTTGAAAGAAGCAATACGAGGCCATTTATTCTCAAGCCATCTATCTGGTTGATTTGAAGAAAAATACAAGTTATCAGCCAAGTTGTGAGGATGAATGTCGAATCTCCGTACCCCATTATCGGCCGTTGGGATGACATTGAATTGGAACCCTGAGTTCCCTGTCTTATCCGTCCTTTGCCGTCTGCAAGACCTTTGTAAATGCCACATTTTGGCGTAACTGTCTCGGTTGCACCGTGGCCGTGCTGACAAATGTATTGGAAAAGGTCTAGCGACGAGAAGAGGTTATCCACAAAGACGTGATTTGTCTACTCTGGCAACAGGTTAGTAAGGGAAATACGACGAATTAAGTCAAGTTAAATACTATGATCATATACTCGGCTTCTGTGATGACGTGATTAACTTTTTGGACCTCGTTAGCCCCGTTAGGAACCCTCCATTGGCCGCTTCTTCCCTTGCCTTCCCTTCTCCCTCGTTGTGGTGCCGCTACCCCAGACCCCCGTTCTCTTTCTTCCATTTGGCAACAGGATTTCTTGGAAATGGCCTTTCATCGCTGCTTGTAATTCGCGTTGTATTTCTCTAGTTTGTTATCCGCCTGTATCTCCAAGTTTAACCCTATCTTCGGTCACCTTGAGCTACCTCAACTGAGGATGAAGATGAATATACGGACAACTACTGGTGTCTGGATTTAGCTTCTTCTCTCTTCTTCGCGTCCTAGGATAGTATTAATGTTCTCCAGATATATTCGGAATTTGTCTTGTCATCGGCTGCCTAGTTCGGGATCACGTCGTACAGCTATACTTTTCACCATACAAGCTGACAATACCAACCCACTTCCCATATTCCTATCATTTAACACTTATCGCTGGCAGAGCGGATGACTTTTGATGCATATGGCTCGAGGGAATAAGGCCTCAGTGCTCAAAAATAGTCGTCAGTGTTATTCTTAGCTTCATCATCCTCTGCGTCTACGAGGGCGGAGAGGAAAAAGCAAACAGACTAGTAAGGTTGACCAAGTTCTGATAGATGGCTCTCTACATTTCAGCATACAAGATATCCAACCTGACCTACGCGGGTAAAAATGCCTTTCTATGAAGTCACATTGTCCTAAAGAGTCTCTAGGCTTAGGACGTTGACATGGTTGGCAATTTCCATGCGGCCTCTACTAGCCATCACATGCCAGACGCGACGCATGTTCCTCCGTTCCTCCTCTAGGCAAAGCAACTTCAACCGTGCCGGCTGACATTGACCATCCGTCATGCGGATTGGCGGTGCTGCGAAAATGACGAGCCGCTCTGATTCGAGACCAAGTAGATCAAAGGGGGTGTGGCAGCTACCATAAACCCAAACGTCCTCCGCACCGAGATAAAGACGGTTACGAGCAAGACAGACCAGCTGAGTTAAATCTTGACGCAGATAGGGTTCCTCTGGTCCTTGAAACGACTTGATTGCGATTGGGGCAATGAATAATTAGATGAACCCTCCAGCGCGGCCCTCATCGTTCCACCACATCCCATCCATCTGGGCCGTTCCCAAGTCGGATTCACCCCCTCGACCTAACCGCTTAGCCCCGTGCAAAGAGAACATACTTTAGACCTGCCTCTGCCACCTACCCTCACGGGCCTCACCCGGCTTCAGCCACCTTCCCCTACCACATAAGTGCACCGGCGAGCATGATATTTGCTTACTTGCTGCAAATTTATTAAGATACTCTTTGCTGCATGCTCCTTTTCGTAAACCATCAATCGCTTCACCCTGAGGCAAGCCCAGTCCTAAATCATAGCTACCTCCGCACTAGGATCTTTAAGGCTCCAATGCAGTCACTCACGACGCATGGTAAACTCCGCCGACACGACTCGCCATATCCTCTCCTACCTCTTATCATCGTCCGTGTCTTCCAGACGGCTTCTTTCCTCGTCGTAATCCCCACCGTCTCATATCTTCTATTTCACTTGCACAACCGGTATGTCTTTCTTCACCTGGTGAGAAACAATTAGTTCAACACGATCGGTAATCTCCTCAATAACTGACAATGCCACCTGTGTAGCTCTCTGCAGCCTCGTATTTCACCCTCCTGCAACTAGGCGCTGTAACTATTGTCTCTCGATTCTATCCTTTGCCTCTGGCCATGCGCCTCATCATCGACACCGTTGGCTGTTCGCTCTGGATCGCTGGGTTTTCCTTCATGGCCGCCTACGACTTGAAGCATAAGATCCTGGCGCGCTGCATCGGACACTTGATCTGCACGCTCTACAAGGTGATGTTCACTTCTGCGACTGTTGGACTGTAAGCTTGCCCCATTTTGCCCTCCCATATTGCATTGCACGTTTGCTTTGAACAGGAATGAATCAGTCCAAGGACAGACTGATATCTTTCACTCGTTTTGTACAAAAAGCTTCCGGACTGCTCACGCCCCTGCTTTATTCAAGGCCATCTGCGCTTGCAAACTGCTCCCGGAACGGGCATTATCTTTTCTGACGTACCCCTTATTCATGTGGGTAAGATGCACCAACATGGGTTGTCACCGGCTTACAACTTTAGGCAAAACTTCAATGCACGCTCTATTTCTAGTGCCAAGTTGATTACGCCAGTCAGATCCAAAGAATAACAATACAAACATGAGACTGGGAGGATTTTCGCCCGGCCCGACGGCCCCGCTTCCCGCTAAACCACCCAGAAAGTCAGGACTAGAAAACTAGCTGGGCCTGCTTTATCATGTCATAAAGCTCCTTCTCAACATTAAAAAGACCTATCCTAACATAATAGCAACTTGCGCGGATGAATAATAATAGATAAACCCTAAAGTTGCGTGCAGCCAATAGCAAGCAGGCCACCCTATAGATAAAAAGGCTTAGCAGTGTCAGATAGTTAGAAGGGAAAAGTACTAACATGGCTATTGTCATTGCAGCATAGTGGGGTGGCGGGACAGCTCCCAGCATTTGTAATAGATGAGCCTGAAAGTAAACGTTAGATTCCTAAAAGCAGGACAGAGGGGAAATCTTACATGTTGCCCCAATGAGAATGTTCGAATCCCGAACAACAATACCAAGCAAGCTCAAGATTAGGCTGATTACCCCATTACGTTGGGTTCCAACAGTCTGGCAGCATTGCAGACTGGCTGGTGCCTGGCACAGGCCAGAAGGTGCAGTTGTGGATGTGGCAGCGGCGGTTGATTCTGTGGTAGACTCGGCCATAGATGTCGTCGTTGATGCCGGTATGGTCTCAGTTGTGGTCGTTGTATCGTCGGTAGACTGCGCAGTTGATAGAGTGACTGCGGAAGTTGTAGTCACGTCAACAAGTGCAGTGGTTTCGGAGCTGGTCGTCAAACTGCTCTCGACGGTGGATGGTCGGCAGGGACCCGCCAAAGCAGCGCCGAAAACAATTGGCAATGCCAAGGCAGTGAATCTCATTTTGACGGATCGAGTGACTGACTTTGAGCACTTCGAAAAGAGAAAGGAGTTAGAAATGCGGAAGGAGAGGAAACGGGAACATGTCCAGCGCTGCAGACTAAATAGATGGTGATGGTACTAGCTGAGCTACTGCCAATAGTTTCCTAATAGTCTATGGGCTACAGTGGGTCTCAAAAAGTAACGACACATTTTCCCGTACCCCGCTTTTACTTCTACCTCCACCAAAATCATCACCAACTTCAATCGTTCATCACGCAGTCAATTTACGTCCAAATGGCCCCAAAAAGACATCATTCTCCTCATACGCGAACGAGGATTGTTTGGAGATACAATTCGGGCGTGTCGGCCGCCCAGATCGCGCGGGAAGAGGGCGTCTCTCGACATGCAATTTACGGTGTGGTACGAAGATATCGCGACCAAGAGAGTGCCGCGGACCAACCCAAGTCCGGCCGGCCGCGCATCATTGGAGAGAGGGAAAGAAGGAGAATTTTGAGGGTTATTGCCCAAGATCCTCATCTTCAGATACGTGAATTGATTGAGGAAGCTGGGTTAAGCTGCTGTAGGGCGACTTTAATCTCATACCTACGAAAAGAAGGAATCATGCATTATAAGTCTCTTCTTCGACCTTTCCTTAGTGAAGCCAACGCCAGAAAGCGTCTACGCTTTGCACGGCGGTATGTTCATATGGCTGAGGACTTTTGGGAGAAATGGACCTTCTCTGATGAGGTTATCATCGCTCGAGGAGAGGGCCAGAGGCGTACGTGGGTCTTCTGTAAACCGGTATATGTTCTTCTCATAACTGCGACTTTTCTGACTATTTCTAGCACGAGAGACTCTTCAGACGGAATGTTCAGACACGCGTACGACCGACAAGGCACTCACAGATATTCTTCAGCGCTTTCAATCATCGCAGGCGCCTCCCGATGGTCCCCCTGGCCGGCGATCCAGAAAGCCCTCGCGGCGGAGTAACTGCGCAGATTATCCTCGCATGCTTACAGCGATACCTTCCCCGGATTGTGACAAGGAATAGTTACTTCCAACATGACAACGCCAGCACATTTACAGCCCACATCGTACGAGACTGGATCTATGAGTGGTGTGAGAGTCGAAGGGCCGAGGTGGTAGACTGGCCGCCTTGTAGCCCGGATCTCAACCCCATAGAAAACCTATGGGCAATCCTCAAAGAGAGGATTTGCAAGCGATATCCAGAGCTCACATATATGCCCAAGACCGACGAAGCAAAGCAGGCTCTTATTGCAGCTGCGATCGAGCTGTGGGAAGAGATTGAGCCGGAAGTCATTGATAACCTAGTCAACTCAATGAAGCGAAGAATGCAGGCTGTTGTGCGCGCCCACGGCTGGTATACTAAGTATTAGATACACCAAAAGATGCAGCTCTCAATTATCTATAGATTGATATAGAATACGATGCAACTGGCCCTCATTTGGCTGCGCAATAAGGCGCTGAAGATGTAGTCTCATTTGGTGGTGGTACTGATACAGCGGGGAAACCCGGAATGTGTCGTTACTTTTTGAGACCCACTGTAGCCCAGACTCGCTATTGAAGCGAGATTGCATTGCTCTTATTGGCTTAGATGGAAATCTTCCCGCACCACCAATTTACAACGTCGTTTCAAAATAAATTTTCAACTGCTCCCATCTGGAATTGATTTCATCAAGACGAATCAGTTTAATTGTCTGCTTATCTTGGCTTTAAGACGTTGTGCGGGCTGGTCTGACCCACGTCTTCTGGATACCTATGTATTGACGTCTGACCAATCTTTCGGCGAAATAGCGCAAGTGCTCTTACAGCCTATGGGAGATGAAGCCATCGCGAGTAGAGGAAAGGCATCGTGAAGTGCAAAGCAAGCGGGGATGGCGAGATGCATTATTGAGTGGCTGGTAGTCTAAATGTCGGAAGATTCGGGTAAATATTAGTCCGCCTGAGCTCAGTCACCACCTACCCGGGACTCGTTATTTCAAAACGATGTTAGGGAGACAGATGAGCTTCTGCGGCGGGCGTGTAGGTAGATAGTCTTAACATCATTTAATAATAACAAACGCTAGAACGCTATTCCCCCAACCTGGCCCAAGGCGTTACTAGAGCGAAGGGGCAGTAAGCAGTAAAAAGAATCCTGTGGCATTACGAAGAAGGGTGATGCGCATGAAGTGCAGAAGTTGCCCCTTCCGGGTCGAATCTGTTGATAACATAAACAAAAGAGCATACTAATTGTGAAATCTAAAATATCCTCGATATATTTGGGGCAAATGTCCGCTAGCTTAACCCGTCACTGCTTTTGTTTCTCGAAGATAGTGTTAATGTACAATTCATCTTCTCGGAAGGAGGTCCCGTCCAAGTCGGCCAGGCTGAAGGCGATGTGCGAGTCATTTCCCCTGACCCTGGCCACTTCGTTATCGGATTCAAAGCCTCTTGGGCTCCTAGAAATCCCATTTCCCACCTCTCCCTGCTATTCCAGCCCAGAGAGAAGGCACCTCGACTGCTGTTGGTACCTTTACTCGCAAGCGCAGGACTCCTGGTAGGATACCTAAGATGGTAAAGGACGAACAGGGGCGATACTGGACTCCAACCCCTCCTCCAGCAGCCAAAGAGATCGGCCCCATTTTTGGCCATCGCGAATTTCAACACGGGAGGTTTAAAGTGATTCGCCACATACCGAGCTCTGATGCCACCATGTCATGGCTCGACTGCAGCAGACCTATCGAGCCGATCAAAGTGGGCCTTTGCCACGGGACCAAGTCTTCCCAGCTTCCTCTAGTCTCTCTTTCTCTCAAGTTCGTCCAGCTGTGGGTTGATGATGGTGGTGTTTTGACGGGGCTGCAGTTCATTACTCAGGATGGCAGATATAGTTAATAGATGGTTTCATTGCCTGCTGGTTATAGTGGTTTGAAAACTCGCTTAGTTTTTCCGCAGCGGACATGTCTTGTAATTTGAACAGGTAGCTGCAGAAGGGTATGTAAATACTATCTTAGTTCTCCTCTAGACACTATCTACTCTCATGTCAATATACCATATGTCCAACTATATCCGTATATCCGGCAAAACTGCCGAGCCGAGTTCCGTTCAAACTCTGACTTCGGGATGACGACAACGATCACGGAATCCACACGACCAAACTTTCAGCCGGACTTTTGTACTTTAGCCGTTTTAAAACTCGGTCGTTATCGAACCTGGCTTCAATCAACTCATGACCTACAATCCGATGCGATGGCAGGGGCCAAAGAGAGATCCGAGTATTCAGGCTCTAAGCCATCATCCCAGTCATGGTTGAACCCCAAGAAGTGGATGTCTGGATTGGACCTTGATCTGTGGTCGTTACTGATGCTTGCCAAGGGTGCACTCACGCTAGTCTTGGTTATTTCCATGCAAGTCGCATACCACACGCCTTCGTCGATTCGCACGTGATGGTTTATTCTAACAATACCTCTAGCCACCAGAGCACCGCCGTAGCTAACATTACGGTTACTACTGGTTACCTCGCCACCCTTATCTCCGTGTCAGCACAATGTCTGCTCCCACGCGCAAAGTATCTCAAGATACTCTTCTTCGCTCTTTTGGCCTCATGCATGGCCGCTGCATTGTGCTGTCTCGCCTGTTTCACAGCGATCAAGGCGCGAAGGTCTCACAGCACCGCAGATGGTGTCGATACCGGACTTGGAATATATGACAGCACAGCCAGCGCGGTTAGCGGTATTTGGCTTTTTGTAATGATATGGTTGGTTCTGCCCATTATACTATTGTCACAATTATCCACCAATGCAATGGCAGGGTCGCTAACGGCATTCGAGCATGGCGCCCAAGCGAGCTCCAGGACCCGATGGTTGCATTCTCCATCTTCGTTGTAGTGACTCTCACCAGAGGCGGTGCCTTTCAAACCACTTCGGACGCGCTTGAATTTGTCAATCGCCTTCTGAAAACCTTTCTTATTGGTTATTCTGTGGCCACCGCCGTTTCATTGTTCGTTCTTCCCATGACTTGCCGGCAGATTGTCCTCGATGACATGCACACATTTACCAAGAAGGCCCAAGATGTATCTGCCCATTTCTGTGTCTATCTGCAAAATCTTACAGAAAAGGCACCTCCGTCCCTGGGCGAGCCGAGTGATGCGAGAATTAGGGTCAATGGCGATGCTGAGGCCGATCGCACCAACCTTGTTGCGTCAGTCAAGAAGCTGCATATTTTGCTCGATAATATCCAAGGAAATATGCCCTATGTGATGGACGAGGTCGCTTTCGGAAAGCTAAGCGGCAATGACATTGAATATGTAGCTCGCCTCTTACGACACCTTCTTAGGCCACTTTCTGGTTTACCGGAATTTCCCCAGCTTGTCGACAAGCTAGGTCAACAAGGTTTAATCTGGAAAACAAACCCAGGGCATCAAGAGGCTGCTGCACTTGACCACACCAAGCGAACCATGTCCTCGATCAACGCAAATCTATCAACCGCCCACGACCTGTTTACCGATGGACTACGGTTGTCAATGTCGCAGCTCGAAATTGGGGAATGTATCGACCCATCTCATCAAACCTCGATGTCACAACAAGACTCTGGTTTGAACCTTCTCAACGAGATTAGACGGCATATTGAAGAATCACGAAGGTTTGGATGGAAGGATGAGAACGAAATCACGGAAACCTCATATAATGCTAAACAGCATCCCTCGGCCCTGTATCTCCTGTCCATGTATGCTATGGCCCTTGAAGCTACTCTTGCTCTAGCATCCTTTGCCCATTCCAAAACTAAGGACGGAACAATGGCAAGGTGCCGACTTATCTATCCCAAGCATCTGTTCGGTTTCCGCTTCTCGCGCTTCAAGACAGAGGCTTTCGATCCAAAGACATCGTCGAGAAAAGCCCGCAAAGCTCCTGACGGAAGCATGGTCATCAATGCAGAGCACATGGAACCAGACAACGCTTGGCAAAGAACAAGTGGCCACTTCCGCATCATTCCACGTCTTTTAGGGTCGGACTTGAGTGTGTTCGGTCTGCGAGTGGCAGTGGCCTCTTTTTCAGTTGCCATTGTCGCTTACTTGGAAGACACATACGAGTTCTTCATCCGACAGAGAGGTGTATGGGCAATGATTGTTATTGTCATCGGCATGGGTGCGACGAGCGGCCAGTCTGCTTCGGGTTTTGTTGCTCGAATCATTGCTACCATTGTTTCTCTTGCACTCAGCTTTGCTGCTTGGTACATGGTTGTTGGACACACTCCTGGTGTGATTGTTCTACTGTTCATCGCAAACATCATTGAGGTGAGTCAATGTTTGATGGTTTGCATCTCCACGATGGAATAGAGGACTAATTGCCCGGTAGTACTACTTCTACGTTAAGAAACCCCGGTACTTCAAACCTTCAATGATTGCGCTTGTCACACTAAATGTCATTATCGGTTATGAGCTCCAGGTATCATCTGACAATCGCCGGTGAACATACGAAAAGCTAACGCGGTTTCTAGGTTAAAAAGCTCGGCAAGGAAAGGGCTGAATCTGGAGGACAACCATACTATCCCATTTATCTATTTGGTCCCTACAAGCTCGCTTGCGTCGTCATCGGTTGCGCAGTCTCTTTCTTCTGGGTCGTATTTCCCTATCCGATTACCGCCAAGTCCAAGGTCCCGGGGCTAGTTGGACAGTCTCTCTTTAACCTTGCCAGATTTTATAGTCATGTGCATAACTCTTCCTGGGGGTCAATGCAGGAGAGCAATGGTCTATCACCAATTCTAACTGGGCCTGGTTCACCTTCGAGGATGATTCTAGCAACTCTATATCGTCAACAACTACACATCTTTACTAGCCTCCGAGTACACATGGACTTTGCCAAGTATGAACCCTCTATAGGAGGCAAATTCCCCCTGGCAATATACAACGAAATGACATCCTTATCTCAGTAAACTTTGAATATATTGGCTCTAATGGCTCACGTCGGATTCTGTACGCCATTTGATGACGATATTTCACATCAAGAACCTACCACAGCGTCTGCTGCAACTTTGGCAACTATTTCAGAGTTCTCCAATCTTCACGGTTACGAGACTGTTCTTTTGCTATGTCAGATGAGTTCTGCTTTGCAAAACAAACAACCTCTTCCTCCGTTCATGTCTGTGCGCGGTTATTTGACTCCTGTACAACACTTCCAAAAACTCGAAAATGATATACGACACACAAACGGCGTACAGAGACTAGGAACGTCTGTCTTGGTGACCATGCGGCTCTTGGAAATTGCCATGTATCTCAAGCTAAGAGAACTGTTAGAGTAAGTCTGCGATGTAACTGACATTGAAGCTAGGATGGAAAACTGACGTCGCTATAGCAACACCGCAGTCCTTGTAGGAGAAGTTTCCCTTAATGATTATTGCTAGGTTATTTTGAAAAGGGATGATGAAAGAATAGCTTTATCAATATAAGAATTACTATTATCCTCCAATCAAGAAAAAATCTATTTGTGATATCGTTTTTCTACATAGGAACAATACTTCTCTAGCTATATCAAAAAGGCAACGCTCTCGTCTTCTGTACCCAATGGGGAACAGGGTTGAGCGCTCAGTTCACCATAATTACCTAGCTGATGCGAGCAAATCCTGCAAGGTCAAGGCACGGTCGGGAATTCGGAGCCTTTGATCAACAAAACGAGGGTGAGATATAACTAGTTATGATGGACGCCTTCAATGCGTCTCATCCCAGTGCATTTTCCGTGTCAATAGTATCGTGATGTTAAAATCTCTCCCTGTTTCCTGTGTCAGCCGTGCTGGCCACAGCGGGTTTATGGTCTAAATACGCTCAAGCCTAGATAGATTGAAGATCCAACGATAGAAAATATTATCCCGCAACTACAGACTGCAAGGGTTTGGGTTAAAAAGTGAGATTCTTACTCCGCGAGGCGCTGAACGTAGCGTAGCTAGTCCCGAAACAAAGATACGACTACTAGGCGCCGCAAAGCCAGCTAGACTCACCTCTACTTCAGCCCAAGACCATGTACCAGCGAGCTGAAGGTCGCTTATTTTGAACAGGCCAAGATCGGATCCGCCAAGTCACAAGCTTCCCAATAATCTCGTACATTTGTAGCTAGTGAGAAATTAAAAAAAAGAAAACGCATATGAATCAGGGGCACATAAAGAGTAGAGTCGATCCGATTCCCCAACATCCGGCTTCTCTGCTTTCTTCATCCTCTGTCGCTCGTTTCTTTCAGTGGTTCTTGTCCCTCGTTCACCATGCACTCGTCCAACCTCTTCGTGGGCACCTTGGCCTTTGTCGCCGCCGCTGTTAGTGCAGGCATTAGACATTACGAGCTCTTTAAACGCGAATATTATCTAACCGGAATAGAACCTATTAATTGTTAGCGGCACGTCCTTTATGAGCTTTGGGTTGTATCTTTCCTTCTCCATGTACCTGACTCCAATGCGAATACCATCTCCGTCTTGAAACTCCACCTCATGTCCAAAATCAACGTTATTTGGATCAAGACAAGTCAGGCACGTGTAGACAACTTGAGCATACCTTGGCCCCATGTATGCTGGCAATTCGTTGTGGGCCATCTCCATAAGTTTCTCCTTCAAGGTTGCTTCGGATTCTACGCGGACAGCATCGCGGATAAGGCCTAAACCCTCCAACGGAATTGGATGTCCGCAATCCGAATCATAGCTGACGAAGGACCGCCACAACCCAATCTCGAGCAGGCATACCCCAAGACTGAAAATGTCGTGCTGCATGATATAGTCCTTCCTTGGCGTTCGACCTTGGCGATTGGGATGCCGGTATGAATCTTTGTCTAGTCACCGTCGTTACGGAGATATGTGCGGCCATCCTCCTTGCGAAAGTTATCGAAGCCAACTAGGAACGTAGACCTCCTGACCGTTTTGGCATCCGCCAAGGTGAGCATAGTCTCCGGGCGGATATTCTTGTGAACGAAGCCGAACATGTGAACATAGCTGACGGACTTGGCCAGCTCGCGCGCGATATCGAGCTTGTCAGATATCGAGCGGGGTGCAGACCCGGTTGTGAGAAGGTGCCGGAGGCTGCGCGGGTCGGTGAGGCCTTCGGGCTTCTCGAAAACCAGCGTGAAGGACGCCTGCGATAAAGGTCCAACCTTTGTTTCATCCTTGACGACACCTTTGCATGTTAAGAGGCCAAAGGTCTGCGGGGTCCTATGGCGTAACTTCCTGCCTAGATCCCGTACATCCTTCTTCATGATCTCGACGTTGGCTCCGAGAGAGCACTCGATCCGATTGAGAATAAGTTGCTTGCTAGATCCCACTCTCTGACCCAACACGGCATCACAGAATGGCATAATATTCCTAGCCATAGAGTCGAGCTCGTTTTTCTTGAGAAAAACTTGCAGGCCATCCTGCCTCTGCCAATCCCTCAGACCATCTCTAATGACAATGGCAGATGGGATCGAGGCCGCGATGCTGGTTTCTCGGCGCATACGCACAAGTTCGGTGTCGACGTGATGGTGCATCATCCGCATAATCAAGAAAAGTGATGACTCTACTTTCCTCTGCCACTGCTCGAGCTTCGATGGCCTCATCAAGAGATGACCTGACAAAAACGTACTTTCCCTTTCTTACCGCCAGCCTTGCATCTCCGTCTTCCTCGGCTACATCCATCTTGGTGGGCTTCTTCAACAGTCCCTCCAGAATGAGTATGACCCTTCTGAGCTTGGTGAAAATCATGTCTAGAATCCGGTGGTGCATCGTCCAATAGTTTTTATAAATAATAAGGCTATTCCAATAATATATATTAAATCTTATATAGTATAAAGCTAATTTTTCTGGAATTTTTCAAGGTAATTTTTCAAAATAAAATTCTTTTTCCCAAGACCCGCGGACTAAGGCTAAGCCTAACCGTATTTAGACTACTAATACTATTGATAAGTCTAGTTAATTTTAAATCTTTCCCGTAAGGCTTCCCCAAATCGCCTGATCGCCTCCTCAACCTCATCTAAAGGCGCAGCGGCAAACGTGGTTCTATAGAAAATCTCATTAATCGGTTTCTCCTTGGTCGCATTAAACCAGCTGCCACGAGCCATAAGGGCGCCTTGTGTGATGGTTTCGTGCCATATCTCCTCTTCCATATCCGAGAGGGACTTGGAAGCCGCATCGGGGTATGTTTGCCAGTCCACACGTAACCATTGCTGAGAAACATCTTTAGAACCCAGTGGTAGGAAGAGGTAAAGGTCTTGTCAGTACTCACATACATGCCCGCCTGAGCAGGCTCCCAAGAGATAATATCCTTGGGCAAGTGACGCTCACACGCGCGAACCATAAAGTCTCGTCGTTTAGTGTACTCTTTTCGGATATGCACTAGCCATTCAAGGTAGCCGGCATGGCCCCAATGCTCATCGAGCAGCTTGAAGAGGGCCAGCTGACTGAAGCCACTGGGGCCTTGAGTTGAAACATCCGCGTGGCTCTTGTATCGCTCAGTGATCTCTTGGGGGGCTGTTATCCAGCCGATGCGAGATCCAGGACTGACGACTTTACTAAAAGAATCCATGCGGATTACTCGTCCGTCGACGTCAATGCTAAGGTATGAGGGTACAAGCACCTTGAGCAGATCGGCTGGGGAGCGAAATTCCTCAGAGCGGGAGGAGCCATCGGCCGAGGGATCGTATGGTGCCATTTGAAGAAAGTAATAAGGGTCGTCTTCCAGAATGATCAAATCGTGCTCTTGAGCGACTCGGTAAATGTCTCTGCGGCGCTGGAGGTTCTGAGTGGCACCGGTTGGATTCTGACCCGTGGGGATGAGGTAGAGAAGAACGGGCTTTGGGGCATTCCCGTGCTCTTCTGGCTTCCAGTTCTCGAGCGTTGCTCGAAGGCTTTCTGGCAGTATACCCTCGCTATCCATCTCTATGCCGAAAAACCTAACGCCCATCGGAAATGCAGTCTCTACCGCCGATGCGAAAGTGTAGTAGTCGGACAGGACATGGTCGCCAGGCTTGGTAAGCATTCGCAGAGCCATGTCCAGCGCTGATGTACTGCCGATTGTCATGGTGCACTGCCAATTCGCATAAGGCGGGTCGTGAACCATCTCAGTGTGTTCTACAATCCAACGAAGAAGCTGTGCAGAGCCACTTCCTTGGCTATAGTTCAAGGCTACTGAGATGTCGTACACACTCCGGCCCTCTGAAATATCATTCTTTTCTGCGAGAATCTGGTTGTTTCCGTGGTTCCCATTTACTTGAGATCCACTGACACTTGTGACCGAGGGTACTGTGAAGGCGAGGCTGTCGAATGGAAAGAATTCGCTGAGCGGAAGTCCACCACCAAGAGAGATGATGCCTGGGTTCTTAAGGTGCTTGAAAGCGCCCTTCAGAGACGACCCTGCTCGACTGGTTGACTCGGGACTCAATCGATCTAGATTATAGATCAGTAGATGCGCGCAAAGGGCTCAGGCCTGGAATGGAAGACGGCAGAAAAAGAATGAACTGCATTTACGTACGGGTCCAGTCCTTGGCCAGCGGCTTGTGCTTGTGATTCTTTGTCTTGAAGCTTTCGCTGCTGCACGGCGCTGCTACACCCCATTGGGAAAGGGGCATTTCCAGACGCATGGGGTTGAGATTGGGTATTATGTCCATCTTTCTGGCGTTTTCCGTCGAGTTCAAGGAATTCATGATTTGAAGCCGGATGGTTGTAGACTGAGACGACGAAAGAGCACGGATTTGTTTACTTGTATATAGTACTGAAAATTTCTACCACGGATCAGGCTTCCGCAAATAACAAGTCAAACACTCGTGACGAAGGCCTCTTGGGATTTGTTGATTGCACCCTACCCGAGGAGAAAACGGAGTTACCTCGAAGCACATCATGAGCGGAGATCGGCGTGTAGTGGGGCAACCCATCTCCTTAGCCACCGGCGTAGAGTTCGGCATCTAGTGGGGCCTGTCGGACAAACCGGACAAACTTAAACAGGGGTCAAGAAATTTCTCCGGGTGGCCCTAGATCACTCTCCGATGTCTCCTTTGCCATGATCCCCCCAGGTCAGCGTCAACTGAAGGGCCCGGGACGATGAACGTGAGACTTGCGGCCTGCGAGCCCTGTCGACGGTCCAAGTTGGCTTGTGGCCATGAGCGGCCCACTTGCACCCGGTGTCGCGACCGAGGCCAGAGCCCACTCTGTGTTTACAGAAAGCGGCCATTCCGCAGAAGGGCACTAAGAAGCCATAGCAAGGAGCTCGAGTAAGTCTGCATCAAGAGGTACCCGAAGTAGCTATGCTTGGTAGCTCACTATGCCTCGTACCCTAGAGAATCGATGCCTGCTGAGGCCTTGGCATCCTCCCCTTTGCTCCGAGATAGCATGCCGCCTGAAGCTGCATCGACTGCATCGACACGGCAGCGTCACTACCCAAACCCTGGCTACCTTGGAATATCTAGTCACTCAACTCTCTTTAACCAAGTGTTGTCAGGTACAGAATCCGATTCATGTTCTCTCCAGCTGGCCGGGTCCACATCAGACTCTCCGATGCACCTCCTAGGCGACCAAGTCGTGATGAATAGTGCAGTGCATGCCTTCACTCGCTTGGACCGGATGGATATCTCCAAACTCACGCCCTTGGTTCATTCCTGGCTTGCCAAGCGTGTCAACCTTCCCCTGGCCGGACCATTCGTTGTCCGCTGCCTAGAGTCCGTTGAGCGATGGAGAGAGCTCTTAACCTCTGACCCCGTCATTGAAGTAGAGGACTCTCGGTTTGGAAGCATGAGTTCCGTCTACGTGAGAGTCCTACTGGAAAACACCCACGAGCCTATTGTTATGCATCGGGACATGAGTACAGAAGACTTTCTTTCTCAGATGCTGGGAAAGAATCTGAGATGGGAAAGCTTGGGCATCTTCTTTGTTGCTGCTGCAAGGGCAGCATACGACACACCTTACTTCACACCACTCTATTCGACTAATGAGCAGCGTCACAGGCTCATCAAGGCGCTAACTTACGTAGGAGACTGCTGCCTAGAGACCTGCCTTGAACTGGATTGCTTAAACGACCTGCAACTCGTTCTGCAGTACGAAAACTTCATTGTACACTCCCAGGTGGACGGAGATCAGAGTGAGTGTTGATTCTTGCACATGTGTGGAATCCGTTTCAAGAGCACTTGGCTGAGCTTGTGTTTCAAGGCTATCACTCCTGGAGAAGAATCGGAGACGTGGCCAGCTCCCTGTTTGCTCTGGGATACCACGAGAGGGTCGACGGAAACAACATTCCACCCTTCATCGTCGAGTTACGAAAGGCTTGCTTCGCTCGCATATACGCTGCCGACAAAAGTTTGGCGGTCTTCCTTGGGCGCCCACCACGAATAGTGAAGGACTACTGTCGTTTTAAGATCCCAAGCAACCTAGAGGATGTATGGGGGATCGGTCGTGATGCCGCAAACCGCGACTCCACGGTTCTATCGGAGCCATGTAGCGATCGTGGAGGAAACGATCGAACCATCGCTGACGCCCAACCCATCAACTACACCGCCGACACGCGTTGCTCGGCGTTATTTGCATTTCTGAAGGAGGAAGTGCTTCAGCTTCTTCGCAAGCGCCATGTTTTAGATGATACAGGAGACTCAAGGTATGCCCCCATCCACCACCATTATCTAACGACCCCGAACTAGACATTGACTTCATAGCGAACTTCGTTCTCGGGTTGACAAGCAGTGGGATGATCTCCCAGCTCACTTCCGGCTCACGACCAGTCTAAAAGATTGCCAGAGGGAACCGTTTGAACGAGACTTTCTCGCCGGGACCAGGCTCGATTATTTACACATCCATTTTCTTCTAGGCTTAGTTTCCCAACGAAAGATATCCGAGCCGAATGATTACCTTTTGACTGTAGCCACCGAGATGCTCTCCATCACTGTAGAAGTCATAATCTTACGCGACCAGTTGGTCAACTCTGGATCATGTCTTATCTGGAAGGTAAGTGCAATCTCTTCAAACCAATACTACCCTTTCATCTCCGTCGCGTGGCTTAAATTGTTTCATGCTAGGTTGCACAATATGGACTCCCTGCCGCGGGGATTGTGTCACTGGCACTCTTGAACACTGCCACCGCGGACGCGGTATCACGCTCGCGACCAAAGATGATACAAGACTTGAGTGTTCTAGTTGCAGAGGTAACAACTGGGGCTTGGATCCAAGCTGGGGAACCTAACTTTGCTCTCTTTACGCGCGCAACTCGAACAATCCAGAGTCTCCTTGAATCCTTGTTAGCCGCGAGGCCGCCTGAAGTGTCGCAGGACTTGGGCCACAATCTAGTTGAAGGCTGGGATCCTTATGCCAACTCACAACTGTGGGACTTTGAGATGGATTTCTGGGTCAATCTTGCCGAACACCCCACCCTGGTTGAATTGCCTGGTAGATTGTAGGATTCAGGGTTGTTTTGATGGCTTAGCAATGGAATATCCACTTGATCCAAGATGCCTTCACTTTGTCAGATCCGGTTACACATCTGATGTCGGGCATTTCCCAGCTGCCGCTCTTCCTTTCTTGAGAACATTAGAAGTTGAAGCACCATATGTCAGGGTACCGGGACCACAACGGTGAAGAGGCCATATAGATCAAGATGGCGTCAAAGGCCCCTGAAACGGGAGTGTTTTCCCTAAAGTTGTCAGAGCATTACACGTTGCACGTCGTGGATTTCAGCGGTAGCATGTCGATGTCTGAAGCGCTGGTAGCCCCTCGAGCCTTGCGCCTGCCTGCGTCAATGAAAGATTTGCTGAATGAGGTCCAATGGTTAGGACAGCATCCGTTATTCTGGTTAGTTGTGTCTCCGGTCTAACTCGGGTAGGGTTCGAGTGCGCATTCAACCTCCAAGTAGTTCCCCTATCTCGCGAGTCACAAGCCTCATCGAGAGCATCATATATAACCGCTACGTCGGGACTACCCAGGTCCAGTTCATCCGCCACCAGGGCCAAGATGCCAGAACAGAATAAAAGAGACAATGGGATGATCTACCAACCACACAAAGCCTGGGCCTTATGCTCAAAAACATCACGACCGAGTTCAGATCTGTAGTTTGCACACATTGTTTCCTGAAACACACCATGAGTTTACCTCTGTTTCTTTCACAAAGCCGATGGAATTGTCCGACCGGATAACCGTGCTGTATTAATTGGTCGAACCGCCCACTCACGAGTCGAGCTCCCTTAAGATGGAGGCATGGATCTTGTCTGAGCAACATCGCCGGGTGGCCGCAATATGCGTCAACGATACTGCTATATATGAGTACAGATCCGGGGAAAGAATGCGTACTGAAACCATTCGTGGTTGATAGAGTCGAGCACAAATTCGAATTACTGATGGTATGCAAAAGCAAGTACATGGCGGACGCGGATAGAGCGATCACGGCTGTTAGAGAGCTTTAGAGAGCATTTAAATAAAGCGTCCATCTTGGACCAGAACAACGTCAATCTCATTTAAGCTTGATGCAATATGTCCGGATATTCTATCTGCCTCGTCAACTGCTCAGTTTTTGAACTTGGAGACGTGGTGTGTTCTATGACTATGCTAGAAATCCTAATGACAAGCGCGCGAGGCTAAAACTCGCGAAGTAGAGAATGAGTTGGAAACTGAAAATAATATTCATATTTTGGCAAAAGGTCAACTGTGCATTGCATCTTTGAATTTCTCGTTCTCCAAGGATTTGAATTCATTGTTCATGGGCCAACCCTACAGTTTAAATCTCATACAAGTAAACAAAATCAATGCTCGCAACACCTAGTCTAGATAGAATGGTTTCTGTTCTATTGCATTCGCCATTTGCACGTCTTCCTCTGCGTCACGCTTCGCCTCGGTTCCTCTTGACTAAATACTGAACAAATGACACAAGTGACTGCGGAGCATCTGCCATTTCCATCGTCACCTCAATCATATTGAGCCCCTTCCCCTCCTGAAGTTCTGGGCACTGTAGTACCGTTTGAAGCTCACCCCAGTTCTTAGCTAAGAAAGTCCTAACTGGGTACGACGCGTCATCCCTGGGAGCACCGAAATAATTAGGCGCCTCCAAATTCCTCCAGGGCTGGACACTATTATAGCTTTCATCGAAACCGTGGATGATTCGTTCAATAGTATAGCCGTCGTTATTGAGGACGAAGATGGTAACATCGAGCTTATTTCGGATCATATCGCTAATGGATTGCACAGTCATCTGAAGACTTCCGTCTCCTTCGAATAAGATGGTGCGACCTGAGGGCCGTGTGCCCTCCTGCTGAATTTCCCTTTGAGCTAGCGAAGCACCTTGGGCGGCAGCAAGCATATAGCCAATGGAAAGCCATATTGTCGAGTTGATGACAGTCGTGTTATCAGGAAGAAGAAGGCTCTGTCCACCGTAAGACGCCGTGCCAGTCTCTGTCATGATAATATCTCCCTCGCGGATGAAGCTCGAGATGAAAAGCCAGAAGGAGTACTGGTCCACAATAGCATCTTCTTTTGGTGTTGGTAGGTTTTGGAGCATGCTTCTCAGAGAGGGACACTCGATAGGATAAGGCTCTGGTATCGGGAGTGATATAGACTTGAGTCGTCGTAACAACTTTTGGAGGGCGGACTTGATGGAGACAGAACGACCGCGGGAATCTTGACCGTTCCAGTGTATCGAGTGCTTATCGAACGTCACGGCCACTCGAGGATCCGGTAGAGCTGTGAACCCAAAGGTGTTGGTCTCCGAATTGAGGGGCCCAAAGCGAAGCACTAAATCTCGAGACTGGGCCCACGCCTGATGGGCTGGCACCCCTGCGGATCCGAAGTGGACGCCGTGAAAGTTGGGCAAGTGTTCGCTAACAACTCCTTTGCCGCCGGGGCTTGTCAAAACAGGAATGTTCGTTAGCCTAGCCAACTCGTTGATCTCATCCTTTATGCCAAGTCGGGCGGCAAAGGAGTCCACTAGGATCATAGGCTTCCTGCTGCGTTGGATGCGCGTGACAATAGCGTCAATAACTTGGTCCTCGAAAGATTCATCATAGTGTGTCATGGACAGTTCCAGCGGGGAGGTAGGCGCTGGGACCTTTGCTCTGACCATGTCTGTGGGCACTTCGATGTATACCGGCCGGCTTTGGCGAAGACATTCCACCAGGGTTGCATCAATCATCTCGGGAGCTACGGACGCATCCATAAGATTTGCCTGGGCGACAGTGACAGCCTTCTGCATATCTGCAAAGACTCTGAAATTACCATCGCCCAAGGAGTGATGTAAGCAAGCGCCGGCTTGCTGAGCGGCTACCGGAGGCGTCCCGACGATATGGACAACTGGTGCTTTCTCAGCGTATGCGCCGCCGATTGCATTAATAGCCGAGAGTTCTCCTACGCCAAAGGAGGTAACAAGGGCGCCAATGCCTTTAATTCTTGCATAGCCGTCCGCAGCATAGCCGGAATTTAATTCATTGGCGTTACCGACCCAGTTGATGCCTGCTGGCTTGATATAGTCCAGCAGAGTTAGGTTGTAGTCTCCGGGAACGCCATGAACGGAACCAAGGTTGAGTTGCGCAAGTCGTATCCAGAGATACTCGGCGAGGTCAACTGTTGGCGCCATCTTTGAGTGGTACAGCTTGGAAATAAATCGTGAAGGTTTGAGATAAATTCGGGAGCGGTGCGTAAAATCGGTGAGGATGTTCATGATTGAACAGGGGATTGGCCCTTGTAGGTCTTTTATGTCTATGATCATATGCTGGGCAACTCTTCTATAATACTTCTTGAAGTTCTTGGTCCTCGTTAGCATCACCCTTCGAGATATCAGGTATCCACATTACGCCGAGTTGGCCGATCACTCTTCGTAACTTTCGCCTTATAATAGTGTCTCGCCGAGACCCACGTCATGTCTCGCTCGGTGCGCGGCGAATAGCGGCATGAAAGGGTCAATTGCGACGATTCATCTCGTGAAAGCCGAAATTCAAGTTCCACATAGTCCTAGAGGAGTCCAGCGGTATCGGTCATCACTGGGAAACGAGATATGCCGGGCAGAAGGACAAGAGCAGAAATCTTCGTCGTTTTGGCCTCATTGAGACGGGTGGATGGTCCAGCACCTAGAACATTACAATAGTATTGTGTTATGCAGCATTGGGTCTGCGTTGGCTGATGATTTGCTTTATTCTGTGGTTTAAGCTGTCCAGTTTAATCTTATAATACCTCTTGTACTTAAACAGCATGTAGACCACCTTTGTGTGACGTAGTTTAAATTATACCCAAGACAGAATATGTCGGAAAATGAGTGAGTCAAGTCTTGTTGCCCATTAATTTTGAACACGATGGAATATTGTGAACAATTGTTGGTGTCTTCGTCTTCTATGTATATCGACTTGAAAAATAGGCTTACTATAGATCTTGTGGTAGACGCAAGATGCACCAAAAGCAAGACCTGATTGAATATATAGAGATCACCGTCAACTTTACTGGCTATTTAGACAACAGAGCTAGTTGGAACTCGCTCATGTGCTGCCTAAAACTACATAACATTGGTAAAGAAAAAGGTCGGGTTGCCAGGCACGGCGCTCTGGGCAACAGGTAGTATTTCTCCCGCCGTTTCGCCCGTGATGATATCGACGCCCTGTATCCCCCCGTTCTGGACATTGACGACCTGGATCTCGGTCAAATTTGCAGACCGTTTGAGTGTCTCCATCATAGAGACGAGGACCCCCTTCTCTTCAAAAGGCAGCTTGCGATCGAACACGGTCCTCTCTGTCTCGCCCGCCAGCAGACGCTTCTTCAAGGCCTGTACGAAGGGAACGGCGCGTTTCTTGTCGGCCTTGTCGATGCGGCTTATGAGCACCTTGTCATCGACTGACTTGGTAACTGGGTCCCACAGCTCCCGGAGGAGCTCAACCTGGGCGGCCTGCCACGCCGGAAAGTTCTCGCTCATGTAGATAGTGAGCTTCTTGTGCTTCTTGGGATCGAACGAGCCTTCCTTGCCCTTAGCCTTCTTCTTCAGCTGCACGCCCTCGGCCGAGTTGATGCTAGATGCCGTCTGCGAGATGTACCTGCGGGCGGCGCTGAGCGCGGTGTCGACATCGGGGAGCGTGGGGAACCGCGCCAGCTGGATGCTCTCCGGCTTCTCGAGGATCTCTAGCCAGATGCCTTCTGCCCAGTGCGGCGCAATGACGGCGAGGAGCAGGCACTGCAGCTCCACGAAGCGCCGGACCACGTCACGGTGCAGCGTGGAGACGGCGCTCTGCTCCCTGTAGAACGAGAGCGCATTGTTGAAGCTGGAGGTGGGGGTCAGTAATTTCTTCGTCATCAATGGCATGCCTGGGATGGGGGTCAACTAACTCGTAGAAGCCCACCTTAAGAGCCAGTTTGTAGTTAGTTTCGCCTGGGACGCCGAGAGATTAGCAGGGCCGACGGCGGTTGGGACCTCAGATGCACTCACCATAGTGCGTAATCGCCTCCCTGGCGAGGGAATTCATCTCGTTGGCAAACATCTTGTCCATGTAGTTCAGCTCCCCGCTGCGCAGTGTGCTCTTCAGCGTTTCTTGAATCCATTCTGTCTCACGTCAGCAAGACGGCTCAGGGAAGCTCGTGAGCAGAAGACGTACCGCGAAGCGTGTACAGCCGCAGAATGGCCGAGTCAATCGAGTCCTCGACCAGGTTGGAATCGCCAATGCCGTCTAGCAAGTTGTCAGTTGACGGTACGGCCCCGTTGTATAGTAAATTGGGCTGCCTCGTTACGTACCACCGGCGTCTGCTAGGCCGATTCGAGTGGCATCAGCGCCGTACTTGCTAACGAGGTCCTGCAGTGTCATGAAGTTTCCAGTCGACTTGCTCATCTTCTCGCCATTGAGCATGAGATGGCCGTTGCATCGTATGCCCCTTGGCCAGTATTCAGGCTGGTCCTCCCAGATGGCGAGATGAACATAGAGAAAGAAGGTCAAGTGGTTGTTGATGAGGTCCTTCCCGCTGCTCCTAAGGGTGAGGGGGTACTCGTAAGAGAAGCTTCGCCTCATAGTCAGGAGGGAGGCCTCGGGGATGCCCGACTGGAGGACGTCGTCTCCGAGCTCACGACGGCAGAAGATAAAGTCCCATACCTCATCACTCATCTGGCACGCATCAACGTTCAAGCTGCCCTTGAGGTGACCATAGATGTCCGCGTGCAGGAGGTGGCAGATGGTGTAGTAGGCCATGTATATTGTCTAGCGATGACGTTAGAGTAATCCGGGAACATTTATAGGAAACGCAGTTTACCGAATCAGAAAGTGACTCAACCATAAATTCCGGGTCCCAGGGTAGCTTGGACCCCAGCCCGAAGCGACGGGCACATGCCCACTGATTCAGCCAGTTCAGGACGCCATCGAATGCGTTGCGGGTTTCGTCCCCGTGTGTATTGAGGCCGTTGTGCAGATGGTGAAGAACCACCTTTTTCCACGACTCTTCGCCGTAGTCAATGTACCACTGGTCCATGAGGGCTACAATGCACTCGTCGGAAGAGCGGCTGATGACCTTGCGGTCGGGCTCGGCGTAAGCAAAGGCTAGCCCCTCGTCGATGAGATACTGCCGGACTTTGGGCTTGGCCGTTTCGACAGCCTCGCCTGCGTATGGACCAATCTTCATCTTGCCCTTGTAGAAGCTGTTGACAATCGTCAGCTTATCGGCATGCCTTTTCCTATGTATACGTGACTGGGTATGTCACAAAGGTTCACGTCACTTGCCCTTCAGTATACGCCGTCTCTTTTGCCTTTTCCAGCTGAATTGTGTCCTTGGGGCTGTTGATCTTGAGCTCCTCCACAAGAGTCTTGGCAAGCATGTCGCTCCGGGGAGTATCAATGATGCTAATGATCTCGAGCTCTGCCCATTTTTGTTCAATGTCGTAAAAGTCTGCCTTCTTTCGGAGGTCCATCGTGGTGATATAATCGGCGGGCGAGTCGGAAGGAACGCAAGCGACAACGCCTGGAGAAAGACGGCGTTAGCGTGAGATGTACGAAGGGACATGGGAAACAGACATACCTGTGCCCTTGGCCGGGAGAATTGACTCCATGGGAAGGACCCTGACTCCGCCAACGTGTACCGAGAGAGGGGCATGGAGCAAGGTGCCAATTAGGTCGGCCCCAGATACGTCGACAAGGTGATCGATCTCGCCGTCCTTGGAGAAGATGCCCTGGTGCGCCATATTACGAGCAGCACTGGCACATTCAGTCCAATGGTCATCCTTCATCAGGGGGTGGGATAGGTTACTAACCGATGGGTGACGAGGTAGTATTCGCCCTCAGAAGCCTTGAAGATGCCGTATGTGATTTTCGGGGAGACGAACACAGCCGTCTGACCGTACATGGTCTCAGGCCTCAGCGTCGCGGGGATGACGAAGACCTTGGCCCCTGGGGGTAACTCACGCGGTCTCTTGCTCCATTCCAGGACCTTCATCTTCAGGCCAGTGTACTCCTGTGGGCCGACGCCCTCCCCCTCGGATCTGTCGTGGTCCATACAGGGTTGCCCATCTTTAATGGAGTAGATAGTGTATCTCTTCCCGAACTTGATCTTATTCTGCTTCTTCAGCACTCTCATCTGCCATTTTACCTTGTCGGCGTCAGTAGCTGGTTTTTCAGAGGCGTCGACGTCTCGAGGGCTACGAGGTTGGACCAAGGATAAGGATTCGGCCGCAGGATTGGGAGGGAGCAACCTACAAAGGAGTCAAAGTACGGGTTGATGTCGGTGGTGATGAAGGATCGCCGCCAGTCGATACGGCATCCTAGGCTTATTAGGTCCTCCTTAGCCTGAGGAGGGAAGTAAGTCAGCCAGTATTGGGGGTCGGCAAAGCGGTGGATCTCCTCTTTGGGAATGTCCATGGACTCCATGATCTGGAACTGGTACTTTAGATTCGGCGTCTTGGCATTTGCCTTTGACTTGGAGCTCGAGTTCTTGGCGAAGTCCTCGCGCTTCTGATCGACGGCAGGTGCTTGATCGATGACGGGCTGGTCGTCTTGGTACATGGAGAAATCTTTACCGAACCGCTGGATCTCCATTTTCAACTTGTCCGCCACGGCCTTGATGGGCATCCCTGTCGCGTGGAAGCCCATGGGAAAAAGAGCCTGCTTTCCCTGCATCCTGGCCACCTGTATACCATGTTCTGTAAGCCTGATCACCCTCCCGAGGGTACTGAAGGACGTACGCCGGCGCCAAACTCGACTTTGCTGACTGAGAAGACATGGCCAGCGTGCAGCCGGCCATTCTGATACGGGAAGGCCATCGTACCCATCCATATTGGGACCCGTTCCCGCAGCTCGGCCGGCGTGATGGAGTCGGGGGGGTATTCGTCGATGGAGGGAGCGTTGACCTCAAAGATGTTGCTGTCGACCCAGATCTTTTGGTACTTCTTTTCGACGGCGATGATGCTGTCTCGCTTCTCGGTGCCCTTCAGCTCCTTCGTCTTGGGAAACTGGGGGCTCTCTCGTGCGCTGGGAGCGTCGACGTTCGCCATGGTCATCAACGGACGCTTTCTTTGTTGTCGATGGTATTCTTCCTCACTGCTTAGAAGCTGATTTTCTTCTTTTTCTTTTTGTCTTTCGTGTTGGTCGAGGTAGGCGGCAATATTCACAGATGGCCTGAGCCGATCAATGGGACCCTAGAGCGTGTGGGGTGCCCCTTACTTACTTTGCTGGTGCCCATCAACCTTTCTCCGAGCCAAGGGCGCATCCATTCTCGGCGGCAGTAAGTAGATCGGCGTGTTGTGGGGATAGAAAACATGCAAGGGGACGAAGAGTCCGATTTCTCCGACTGGACCCCACTACTGTACTCGTCTGATTCAAAGGGTGGAATTAACAAATGAAATGCTTCACACGCGTTCTATAGGGTGCAGGCGTTAAGGATTTATGGGTAAGAAGACCTGAGTGAAACACGCTGGCCGGCTCACTTAACTGTCAGACGACATATTGACCACGAAGAATTAAAAAGAATGACGCATAGTAGGGCAGAGCTCTACCGTACGAGTGCCGACTCCCATATTCTAAATATCACACCAACAAGCAGAATGTGTGTCAGAGAGGTTTAGTCATGTCCAGTGTAGTTGATATAGAGTCAGGGCAGCATTGTTATGTTTCGTAGGTCCCTCTACTTAGCCGTACAACTAATAAAAATACATAATACTCCACGCCTATGAAATACACTCGCCAAAGCCCTCCCTTAAAATAGTTTCCATCAAATCATCTGTCATTTCTTGAGCCGCTGGGTCGCTGCCGCCCGCATCACCATAGTCCGAGGTAGCAGAGATTCGCGAATCAACGCCTTCCTTTTCAGCATGCAAGTTCACAGACGAAGTTGCAGCGCTGCTCAATTCTTCAGAATGATCCGAGGGTGTTGCTCCATCGTCTTGTGACTGACACCCCTCGGCAGCTTTTGATAGGCCTATATCCCCGCCCAGGCCAAACTGACTCTCCAGAGTGGCGATGAGGCATTCGTCAAGCCCGAGGATATGATGCTGAAGTTGATCGCTCGCTTGAAGAGGCAGGCTGGCAATGTCCAAACCCTCCAAATGGTCGTGACTGACTTCTACTAGATCTTTCAGAGGGTTGGCGTCGAACGAAAATAAGCCTCTGAGCTTGATGGGGAAGTCCCAGTCCTGGGGCAAGCGGCCCTTGCTGAGGCTTAGATCTAAGGACAAGACCAGACGAAGATACGATCTAGGCTGAAAAGCAAACATGTCTGCCCAGTTGACATTCAGACTGCTCCTTCGGACACTGGGCTCGTCCAACTGGGCGAGCTTGATGATGTGGCGGATAATCTCGCTGACCCACTCAACACCGTCATATCGAGGCCAGTACACCCTCATAAACTGGATGAGGGTGTTGAGTTGCTGCTGCGTTGCCCCCGAGGTATGCGCTTGGTCCGGCTCTGCGGTTGGTGGTGGAGAGAGCTTGACGTCTAGGATATTAAGCACAAGAGGCAGAACAATGAAACCAATGGCGGAACTGGGCAACCGTTGAACAAGCCCCAGGCGGAGCAGCTCTTTGTGGCACTCTGCGATGTCCGCGTTCGCATCTTGCAATTCGCGTCGCGTCTCGAAGATAGTCGACAAATCGTTGGGGAGGGAGTGAGAGGGCCCAGTGCTCGCCCGTAAGATATCCAGCTGAAGCACCTCGTGGTGGCAGAGGACGATGCGCGCGGTGTGGTAGTACATGTACATGAGATTCGTATACAAGATGATGGATTCGTGATTGGCGGATGAAGTACGTGAGCTTGTTACATTGGTGGGGTCGCGGACTTTTGGCGACTCAGAGACAACTGAGGTATGCCATCGTCTGAGAGCTGCCTTACACGTCTTCAGTTTGACGTGGCTCTCATCCGTTTCCTCCAGGTCCGGGACCTGCATCCCCTTCGGTGGGACCACAAGCAGTAAGATATTCGTGAGTGTGGCGTGCAGCTCGACCGACTGGGCGAGTATCTTGGCCAGCCTGAGCTTGGTGGTGGGGTTGTACACCTTTGACCGTTGGAGCTCATCTTCCAAGTCTTTAGAAGTAAGGGGGTCGAGGTTGAAATCAAAGTGATGCTTGGTTATGCGGATTGGAAGCCTCATTAAGAGGCTCATGGAGCGGTCTCTAATGATGCAGCACCACCAAAGCCTCTTGAGAACGTTTTTCTCCTTCAAGCGCGCGGGAGAGATCATGGTTGGATAGAGATGTGCCTCAGCAAGCATTGCGTTCTCAATGGCGAGACTCAGCCACAGGGTGTTGGGCTTCCTCGAGGACGAGAGAGATGTGAAGGAGAGAAGGACACATGCCTGAGCAGCCACCAGGGGTGACGATTCGCATTCCATGTCGTACAGGAGCTTTGCCCTTCGCAGAAACGTTGCTCGCATGGATCGGATATCCCGGTAGCCAAGAGCCTGGCTTGCAGACTCGGAGATGAAGGTACATGCAGCAAAGAGCATTGCCTGTAATAACAGCAGAGACATGGGTCTTTCGGGTGGGTAGCGCGGGTCGTGGTAGTATAGTTCCCAGAAATCGCCCTCGTTGATAAGCGGTAGGAAAGGATGGATGTGGAGGAAGTAGTCTTGGACAAGTTCATCGAGGAGAGGCTGCACAGGGACTCTAAAGCAGCCCTGGGTGTCGAGAAACGCGGCATCTTGCTGGGGAATTTGGTGGAGGTTTGTAAGAGTGAGAAAGGGATAGCAGCAGTACGATAGCTCCGGGGACCCGGGGGCGTTGGGCACCATGGGCCAGTGGCTCTGGAGACTTGTTGAAGAATGGCTGGGCTTGGGAAGAAACGCTGGTAGGTCATCGAGGGCAGATGTGTAGCGCGAGACTGCCGGCTCCGAGGTTAGCATATGTAGAGGTTCAGTTGTCAACTAGACGCAACACGCTCACATTGTGGAGGAGTGAAGTGCTCGCTGGCTGAACCCGCTGGATTCTCTGGAGGTTTGGCGGATTCATGGTGCGTAGTACTTTGGTCGGCGTCGCCATGACGACAGTCATCTACCCCGGGCTGAACTGGAGGATCCGCAGGCAGACCACACGGCGAAGTGTCGGTCGGGCCAGCAGGCTCCAAGTTGGCAACCGTTTCAGCGATTCCCGAGCAGTCTCTCGCAGGCGGTAGGGGCCCGTATGGGGGCCAAGACGTCTGGATGCCGTCCTGGACGTCATGTTGGGCTCGGCGGCTATGATAGACAGGTCAACAAATGGGGGAAGGTTACTGGCCGGGGATGGGACTCGACCTACTACTTGGAAGCCCTGCCCGTCACGACGCAAGGCTCGTCGTCGAGATAACAGTTGGTGCAGGGGCGCCCTCGTTGGGAGACGTCGCAACGGACCTTACGGGCGCGGCACGATAGGCATGCCTTGCGGGCCCTCTTGCGACCCCTGGCTAGGAGACTCCCTTGGGTAAGTTGTGGTGACAGTTGAGCGGGTAGAGCACCGTCGTCTGTCTGCGGGTCGAGAGAGTCCATGCCGGCTGGCTGGATGACATTTGTCCAATTGACTGCAGTGGTTCTTCTTCTCTGAGGCTCCTGGGATGTTGGAGAGAAGCTGCTGGATGGGCTACCGATATTGAGGGGAGTGAGTAGGTTCGCGTGCTAAGGCTCCACGACGGAGAGGAGACGGTGGGGGGGATCGGGAGGAAAATCCCGGGGTAGGGGAGATTGATGTGGCACGGATGGGGAAGCAATGTGAGCCCGGTTAAGGTTCCGCCTTTTCACCGCGGCAAAAAAGGATCGGCATCGTGTGGCATACCTACAGTACACTACAGTATCACCACTAGGTTCGTGCGGCTGGATATGAAAAAACGCAGCCCATACTTTGGGGTCGTCTAACTATCCGGTTTTATGTCCAGCTTGTCGCATCAAGGGTTCCAATCCTAACGATATGAGCTTACATAGCTGTGCCCGAGCACATGGCTATTCAGTTTCCTTTGTTCTTCAGAAACTCTCATAACTTGACTAATACCATCAATGATCCCTGTGGAGCCAGTTTGCTTGTCTTGGCCTAGTCCGTCAATCCAAAGGGTGAACATGACAAGCCCCGTGGACTCTGTGTGGTCGGGCAGGGGTAAAAGAGACGAGACACAGAACGAGGGCGTTTACTACTAAGTACAAGTATTTTAAACTCCACATGTTAAGATATCAAGTGCCAGAACATGAGGGGAGGGGAGGGGAGGGGAGGGGAGGGGAGGTGGCTGCAGGCTAGGGCCGTCGACTCGGCTCTCCTCCGCCAAATTCGGCTGTTTCGGGGGGGTATGTTTCAATTTCACGGCCCGGCGGCTTATACTGACCGGCAAACGCCCTGAACTGGACGTTGGCGCACCAAAGCGTGTCTCTCGAAGCACAATATGAAGAACTCGCCTTGGTTCTTGCCGAGGTGTTTTGCAGACGGCTATTCGGGGCATCGGGCCAGATGAGTCCGACAAAGCAGAGGAGAGTCTTCGACCATGGTTGCGAGTATAACTAAGATCCGGCCTACTAACAAAGCCGCACTGATTGAGGTCAATCTTCTACCAATTGGTCAGCCAAAATCAGGCTCCCGTACATCACCCAAGTCACCATCATGGTTTTTTCGCCGCCGTCATGGGTACCGGAACTACCCATGGGTATGTCCATCCCCACGCTCACTCTTAAATGCCAACATAGCACTAAGGCGTCACCTCTTTGGCGGCCAGATCCTCCCGATTCCATCAGCATCGCCGAGTTCATGAGCAACGATGACTACGGGCGGTATCCGCTCGCCAAGGCGAGGACCCCGTTCGTCTGCGGCCTGACGGGGAAATCGTACACGGCGGCCGAGACGGTTGAGCGAGAGGATCACCTTGCGAGGGCCATTGGAAAGAGGTTAGGGTTTACCAACGAGGGATCGGAATGGAATCGAGTCGTGACGCTCTTCTCCTTCAACACTGTCGGTTTCACGAGACACACTCGGCCATCGCTTTAGCTTACCTACTCCTCGCAGATCGACTACGTGCCATTGACGCACGCCATTCACCGTGTCTCTGGGATTGTTGCACCAGCTAATCCCGCCGCCTCCGCGTTCGAGCTGGAGCAACAACTCCGGTCGTCAGGCTCCGTCGCGCTGTTTACGTGCGTCCCACTCCTGCAGAACGCCGTCAGAGCGGCCAGCGCAAAAGGAATACCGAGCGATCGAGTGTTTATCCTCCCCATGCATATTGGTGAACGGGCTGACGGATTTGCAACCATCCATGACCTCCTCGAGGAGGGCAAGACTGTGCCTGCCATCAAAGAGCTGAAGTGGACTAAGGGGCGAGGGGCGAGACAGGTGGCGTACTTGTGTTTCTCCAGTGGAACCTCTGGCTTACCTGTATGATTCGCTTGCGCTTTCGGCCATTGCCTCTCTAATCATCGCATAGAAAGCCGTCATGGTCTCGCATTTCAACATCATCGCAAACATCATGCAGCTCACCGCATTCGAAAGCTTCTATCGCCGACGTCACAGCATTGACTCGCAAGTCCTGCTCGGACTGCTGCCTTTCAGTCATGCTTATGGCCTCGTCATCATGGCACACGTCGCGCCGTACCGTGGTGATCAAGTCATTGTTTTGCCCGGCTTCCGACTCGACACGTTCCTCACGGCAGTTCAACGGTTCAAAATTGAGCAGCTGAATATTGCTCCCCCAATTCTAGTCCAGATGGTATCCAACCATGAGAAATGCAGAGAGTTCGATCTTAGTAGCGTCCGTTTTGTCTACACTGGCGGGGCTCCTCTGGCTAGCGAGACTCTTCAGAGTCTTTCTGCATTATATCCTCACTGGCACCTTGGCCAGGTCTACGGTAGGATGCCTTATATCCAGGACTTTTATATCACTAAACAAGGACTAGGCATGACCGAGACTGCGGTCGTCATTACCTCAACCAGCGAATCGGATATTCTTCACGGGTCCTCGGGCTCTCTTCTCCCTTCGATGAGAGCTAAGATCGTGGACACTAATGGAAACGAAGTAACGACACCCGAGACGCCAGGCGAACTGATCGTTCAGGGACCCTCTGTCACTCTAGGTTATCTGAATAATGAGAAGGCGACAGCGGAAACATTCTTTTGGGACAACGACGGCCGATGGATCAAGACAGGTGACGAGGCCATCGTTCGCAAGTCCCCGCAAGGTCACGACCACTTTGTTATTGTCGATAGAATCAAGGAACTCATCAAAGTCAAGGTATGCACCACCGCACCGACTGTGACTCTCCAGCAAAACTAACACTTGGTGGTAAACAGGGCATGCAGGTTGCTCCAGCAGAGCTTGAGGCCCATATTCTCACGCATCTCTTCGTGTCTGACTGCGCCGTCATCCAGACGTATCATGACCGATCGGGCGAAGTGCCCAAGGCCTTTGTCGTGAGGTCGAAGGAGTCGGCTGGGATTCCAGAACCAGAGATGGCGAGATGCAT
The DNA here is from genome assembly GCF_000151355.1 of Fusarium vanettenii 77-13-4. Taxonomy (NCBI): domain Eukaryota; kingdom Fungi; phylum Ascomycota; class Sordariomycetes; order Hypocreales; family Nectriaceae; genus Fusarium; species Fusarium vanettenii. The sequence goes on along the minus strand of NW_003315808.1, from coordinate 12,516 downwards.
CTGCGAACATGTCGAGAAGCATAAAGCTAGGTATAAGTGGCTGGCTGGAGGAATTGAGTTTATAGACGCTATTCCAAAGAACTCGACCGGAAAGATTCTTCGTCGACAGCTCAGGGAGAAGGAAAGAAATGCTATAAAGGAGCGAACGGCGCGGCTATAGAGCGCCGCAGCTAGTGACAAATTGGCTCGTATGTTGAGCTAGGTATAGGTCAGATTCTTGATGCAGATTAGAGGCGAGTAAAATAACATGGCTCAACGGTAGACCAGTAGGTGCATGATAAAGAAGACAAATGTGTTCCTTGTTATAGTTGAAGCCGAGATAACCCAGCTAGAAGATCGATAAAAAAGACGATGAGCAACGTTAAGCGATAACCGTCAAAAACGTGCCAAGAGCTTTCTAGGACCTCCATCTCGGGGATTCTTCGACGTATATTCAATCGCTGGCCACCAAAAGCATCCCCAGAGGACATCTGCAACCTTGTCCACCTGGGCTCGGGACCTTTCGTTAATCTCCGCCTGGCAGGTCCGGGAATGCATGTTTTTTTGTCACTGAGAAGAAACGGAGAGCGTTGGAAGGATAGCCATGAGCCATTTATGGGGGAAACATGCGTAAACAGAGCCCTAAGCCCTATCGCCAGCTCCCATTTATATGCGATATACTACCTGGCTAAGACACCAGAAACGACAAGAACAACTAGAATCCAGGTACTAAACTAAACAAGCCTCGGCCTCAAAGGCTGGCCCTGAGCTTGTTCAGGGGAGCAGCAGGCAGCTTCAGGACCCGGATGGCATTCCCTCCCATGAATTCTTTTACAGACGCATCTCTGAATCCGTCCTTAGTGCCAACAAGATAGGTGTTGACGTTATCAACGCACTCCTTCAAGCCCAGCTGAGGAAAGTTGGTGCCAAACATGACCTTTGTCCTCCCGGTCGTGTTGGCAAACGTGATGAACTCCGGCGCATAGTACTTGGGGGACCATGCGCTGGTGTCGATGTAGACATTCTTGTGCTTCCAGGCCACAGCGACGGTTTCGGCTGCCCAAGGATATCCCATGTGGCCCATGATGATCTTGAGGTCTGGGAACTTGAGAGCGATGGTGTCGATGTACGGGATCGGGCGCCCAACCTCGCTCGGGCATGCAGGCGCTGTGTGGCCAACCTGGGTGAGGAAGGGAATGTCAAGTTCGATGCACTTGACGAAAAGTGGCCAGTAGTGACCATCGGTGGGGGGCAGGTTCCAGAGCCAGGGAACGACTCTCAGTCCCACAAAACCCTCGACCTTGACATAGTGCTCGAGGTCCTTGACAGCCTCGACGGGGTTATGAAGGTCGACGGCAGCAAGGCCAAAGATGCGATCTGGGTATGCCCGCGTGTACTTGGCAACCTCCTCGTTGGAGAAGATCATCTGGCCAGGGCGGCTCCAAGCAGACAGGCAGATGTGAGAGACGCCTGCCTCGTCCATCAAAGCGATCACCTCCTCAGGAGACCGTTTCTTGTCGGCGATGGCGGGGTCAGAATGGCTGTAGGAGAACAAACGAGCGACCTCAGGGATGGCGGCGCCCAACTAGAAAACAGTAACGTTAGGAAAACGCCGTTTCGATCAGATTTGTCGGGAGGATTTCCCTTACCCCGGGGAGGTTGCACCAGACATCGACGATGGGGTATTGAAACTTGGGAGGTGCCATTGTGAATGCGTTGATGTTGACCGTCTCGATCTCGGACACTGTGACTTGCTCTGAGGGTGTGGCTAACAGCTATTTTGCACCGTCTCGAACATACGAAAGAGGATAATAAGGAGCCTTATTTTGTACAAAGGGAAGCGACACGAAGCCGGCTTTATCTTTCACCGAGCGGCTCACAAAGGGGCCTATGCTCGGCCAATCGCAGGGCGAAGTGTCACGTACCAAGAGGAGATAACTTCCCGAATGAATGTTGGTCGTTTGGAGCTGCTGGGTTGGGTCGGCAAAATCGGTTGTAATTCAATGACCCCGCCAACAGCCGTGGAACTAGAGATCGGCAACACTCTTGCTTGGCGTGCATGGGGCTTCCCCATCCCCATGGGGCCCCGCGCAGCCCCGCGCAGCCAACATGAACAGCTTTAGCCTCGAGGGCGAGAGTTCAAGCACCGCCGAAACAGCCGAACCGAAGAGGAGAATAGCCTTGGAGACGGGATAAGAGTGTGCTAATAGCCGAGGGTTTGCTGGGAGAGTGACGCTCTCATAGCCATTATCTAGTCTATCCAACTATCTACCCTAAATTACAGTATATAGAGGTTATATAAGCCTCCGTGTCTCGCTCGCAATCTGAATTACGGCAACAAATCAATCTGGGTTCCAATACTGCTTTTTACTTGTAAACGTCAACAATCTATCTCAAGCATGGCCGCGATCAACCCAGCCCACCACTCCCAAGACCCCGAGGTTTCTTCCCCTGAAAAGGGGGTCGTGAAACCTGTCACTGAGCATGAGGAAGACACACTTCGAGAATTCTCCCCAGTCGAGACCAAGAGGCTTCTGAGAAAGATTGACTGGTCCCTCCTACCTCTTCTTTCACTGCTGTACTTGCTCTCGTTCCTCGACCGAGCAAACATCGGCAATGCGAGGCTGGCTGGGCTTGAGGAGGATCTGAACATGACGGGCAAATGGGACTACAGTGTAAGACCATCTACAGAGTATCCAGTGGTGCTTACTCATTCTGATCCACGCATGATCGCAGGTCGCCGTCTCCGTCTTCTTCCCCTTTTACGTCTCGTCCGAGATCCCCTCTAACCTCGCCATGAAGCGTTTTCGCCCGTCTATCTGGATCCCTTCAATAATGCTCGCATGGGGTATTGTCATGACGCTGATGGGTATCGTCCGCAACTATCCCGGTCTCCTTGCCACACGGATGGCGCTTGGGCTAGCCGAGGGCGGCTTGTTCCCTGGCGTTACATACTAGTACGTCGCTTGCTCTCGGATGTGTCCCCCATATCATGCTGCTGCCGCATATGGGCTCTCTTGCTGACTACGGGATAGCATCACGCTTTGGTATAAGCGGCATGAGTGCGGCCTCAGGATCGCAATCTTCTTCTCCGCTGCCACCGCCGCTGGCGCCTTTGGTGGTCTTTTGGCTCGTGGCATCATGGAGATGGATGGAGTCGGCGGTCTCAGCGGATGGTCCTGGATATTCATCCTCGAAGGAATTTTTACCGTCCTAGTCGGTGAGTGCAGCTTATACATTACACAACACTACCTTGGCTAATCATTCAAATTCAGCATTCTTTGCATTCTTTTCATTGCACGACTATCCAGACAGCGCCAAATTTCTTATGCCTGGTGAGACGAGAGAGGTGGTTCGCCGCCTGCGAGATGACTCGTCAGTTTTGTCCAACGAACTTCACTCCAAGTTCGTCAACCACGCCTTCATGGATTGGAAAATCTGGGTGCACATGTTTATCACCATCGGGATATTCTTGCCCATCTACTCGGTCTCCATCTTCCTCCCAACCATCATCCGCAGCATGGGACATACCGCGGAGCTGGCTCAGCTTATGTCCGTGCCACCATATGTCACCGCTTGTCTTTTGACTGTCATAGGCGGATTTATGGCTGATAAGCACCGGCAGCGTGGTGTTTATGTTATATCCCTCTGCATAGTGGGGTGAGTTCTTATCCAGACCATGAGCTTCTCTTCAACTAGTTTGGCAGCCTTGAGCTAACCAACTTATAGCATCATTGGACTTGTGATTCTTGTCACAGTGGAGAACAGCGGTGCAAAGTACTTTGCTTGCTTCCTTGTGCTGTCCGGCATCTTCGCCTACGTGCCGCAGGGCACTTCTTGGAACGGGAACAACATTGGCGGATCCGTAAAGAGAGGAGTTGGGCTAGCCATGCAGATTGGATTTGTAAGTCATCCTCCCATTAGAACTGTTTGTTACGGATGCTGACTCTGTCAAGGGAAACATTGGTGGCGCCGTTGCAGGCTTCATCTACAGACAGGAAGATGCTCCGCATTACCGTGCCGGCCACGGTACCTTGATCGGGACCCTCTGCATGAGCTGTGGCCTAGCCATATTCATGACGTGGTATCTGCGGAGGGAGAATGAGAGGCGTGACAGGGTGTACAAGCCACCTAGCGAGTATACTCTCGCAGAGATGGAACAAGAATCTGAGAAGGGCGACGATGCAACCTTTTTCCGGTACACTGTTTAAGGCTTCGGTACCTCTCTCACTGTAGTTATTGAGTTACAGCAACTCTTTACCTAGTTTCTTGGTTTAGTTAATTTTATATATAAATTTGTATTTTGTAAAGTAATTTTAAAAAAGTAAAGTACATTTATTATCTATTTAAACGCTTCTATTAATATAACTATTTATCGATTCACAACGTTAATAGATACAGTATATACTCCGTCCCTTACCCCTTGAGGAGTTCCTAGATAGACATAAAGGCGGCCGGGTTGATAACTGGAAGGCACGCTGGTTTCATGGGGCAAACCACTGGGGTGCATAAGTGCGCCACCCCGGAGTTGGTGTAGGTAGAATTCTTCTCCGTACGAGCTGTAGTAGCCGGAGATGGAGTCCACTATCCTCTTTGAGCTTGCCTGGTCCAGGGAATCGTAAATGCCCACCCAGGGCTTCACAGAACCCGCTGATGCGTCGCCAGGTTGTGCCATCAGGCTGCACACGATGAAGAGACGTGCGGTGACGAAGCTATCTGAAGTGTCGGAAATCTGAAAGTCGACAAAGCCAGTGAATCGTTCACTATTGTCCGTGATGAATGACTGCCGGTGCGAGTCCCACAAGTCGGCTGGCTTAGCTGTGAAAGAATGGAGCTGGAACCCCGGGCTAAAGTTGAACTGAAATGCGAGATTCGTTGCCGAGAGATTCTTCAGGTTCCAGGAAGCGAAGGGGGTGACCCGTTTGCGGATGAAGACCTGATGGCGAGCGCCAGCCCAGATCCAGGAGTTCTGTGTCTCGAAGAGCTCGGCAGGACGAGTTCGAACGTAGCCATCCGCAGTCTTGGATAGGAAAACGCCGACCCTTTGCTCGCCGCCGCTATCATCGGGTATGATGCAATCCAGATTCAGAACATAGTCTATATCATCACTTTTACCCAGAAATGTCTCCAGTCTCAGACCTCTGTTAGTCATGGTGAAGACATGGCCTTGCCTGATATTAGGTGCCCGACGAAGCTTTCGACAGTGTGCAAACTCGGCGGGAGACTGGGCCAGGATCCCTCGGAAGTCTTGAGGTGACGTGCCTGTCTCCTCTTGAGCCTTCCATGCGAACACGGAGAGGTCAGTCGTTTCTTTCGCTATTTCCTCCTGCAACCTGGAGAAGGCCTTGGTGCCCTCGCCGTACATCATTGGCATGTTAACGTCAAAGATACCAAGAAGACAGTAGGCGAGATCTTCGACTCTCGTGGTACTTCGGCTTGCCGCCCAGGACATCCGTTTCGCAATTGGTATGCTCTCGAGGAAAGCATTATTCTCCAACACTTCAACTTCGATTCCGGTGATATCGCTAATTTGGTGTCGCAGCGTTGTTTTTGTTCCCCTATGGCGCCATTCGGAATCATGAAACTCGAGGTTTTGCGGGGCAATCAGCTCTTGCAGTGTCCATCCTCTTGTGAACCACCGACAGGATGATAGGCCGCTGAGCGAATCGTCCCCTGTACCGGAGTGAGGTACCAAATCCTGGAGGTGAGCAAGGCAAACCGCTGAGCACTGGTACCATCGGAACATAGAGTTTATCGCCTCAGCTAGCTCGGCGCTGCTACGCTTGTCCACGCAGCACGTGTCGACCCATGCATATGCAAGCCCTCGCTGCTTTGCTAGTTGACAAGTCTTCATGATTTTGGTATAGCCTCGCCTCTTCTTTGCTATGTCTGGTTGCATCATGTCGTCGAAGGTGACTTCTCCATCGTCCCATGTATGTGAGAGGATTGCATAAGGAGTGGACTCCAACTCCTCAGCGTCGGCTCTTTCCAGTTCGATGGTGGTCGTATTGATGAGCCACATGGTTACGATACTATAGGGCTGGCAGGAGGTCGCTGGTTGTACACAGAGATGAAGAAGATCTCCAAGGTCATCGCCGAAGCAGATAGTTAGGCTTCAGCGGTTTTGCGTTGAAAGCGGGGTTATAAGATTCGTTCCTCTTGTCGGATCGGAATAATAATCGGCATAACGCTCAAACTGGCAAGGATCATGTCAAGAGAGGATGCTGACATTCCTTTTTGAGTGGTGACTGGACTGTAGAATCCTTGAAAGATTATGCTCTTTTATATTTAAGTTCACGCAGTTTCCTTGCCGATATCAACTACCTAGATAGTTAATAAGCTAGTTAGAGGAAACCTAAATACAGGTGCTAACCCCGACCTGAAATGCGTCACTGTTTTGGCGATCCTCTGGCTCAGTTTCTAAGATAATACTATCCCATAGAAACCCTCTCCACTTAGTATACCGTGTGATAACGTTGCCGGGGGACCTGCAGGAACCGCAACATTGGCCGTTTAACCTTTAACCACCATTGCCAAGAACCAACGATCACATGAAGGAAAAGGGCGGGGGTAAGTGGATGATGAACTGCTGGATGTCTGGACATAGACGGCCATTGCCATACGCAAGACATCAGCCTAGTGCGTCAGGGTCCCAATCACCTAAGGCGGATTGCAGAAGTGTCGGGAGCACCGTGAACAGCCAGGCTCTTCCTCCTTGATCTCAGAAGGTAAAAGCGTTCAAACCCTGGTGATATTGCAAGACACCGAAGCCTTGAGGGACAATATGTTCCGCCAAGGGGGTGTTCGCAGGACCCAGGTTTGGCAAGCTGTTCGCCGAACCAGGCGGAAGTTGTGGGGTCATGTCGTATGAGACCTGTGCAGTCATTTGACGGTCAAGATGATAGAATTTGGGCTCCTCTCGTGTGGGCATGGTGTGATGCTGTTAGCCATGGACTGCTGCGAAGGCGGGCAGGGTTTGTGGATGGTGACCAAAGACCATCTGCTGGCCCGGTGGGGGCATCACAATCCCAGACACGCCTTGAGAAGCCTGGACGGATGCGTTTGGCTGCAAAGGAGGGCTGGCGGCCGGCGCGGAGGCCGTGGCTGGGAGACCTTGTACACCCTCAGCTGGGACGGCTTCACCACCCACGGCTCGCGGCGTGGGAGTCGGAATGCATAACACAATATCGATGAGCGCCGCTGCGTGAGATTCCAGATTGCGCACCGGAACTCCAGCTTCCTTAAGGTACTTCAAGACAGGCTGCATTGCCTCGCGGCGCTGAATATCGACAAGCTTCTCAAAGTGAGGGTTTCGGGGGATTTCCAGTTCAGGCCACATTATGCTCCAAGCTTTCTTCCACCTGATCTCGTCAGGGCTTCCGGAAATACCCTTACTCTCATCAGGACTTCAGGCTTTCCTTAGAATTTCCAAGGACATGAACCCGAAGCAGATGTTGTAAGACGGCACTCCACCTCAATAGAGTAAACCCTGTGCATTGCTCAGGACATATCTTATAAAAGAAACAAGCGTATTTCTCGGTGAGGGTTGCCTTCTCGTTCGGATTCAGGGTGCCATTGCCGCCGCTACTGCTAGCTGCATCTTTACCCGGAGGCGTACTGTTGTGCTGGTCTTCCGATCGAGGCTTTTTGCTTTCAAGTTGGTGCTCCTCGCCCCCAGAGTTCTGACGTTTCTGACCAAAGGCAGGTAGAGAGGCCTCGCCAACAGACTGAGAGATGTGGACAGAAGGCATCGCCAACGGTTCACAGACAGAGCCGGTCGTCGCATGCTCCACGTAGAGCGCGAGAGGTTCGACGACGGCCGATGTATCGAGTAGTTGCAATGTCGACGGCAAAGCCGTCCCTGCCATGGATTAGCTCATCGCCCACAGTTCATTCCGATACTCACCATATCTGTTACCCCCAACGTGTCCATGGATGTGATCCAAGGTCGTTGGTGGTGTCACATCATCCCCAGCGTTGCCATCAGAAGTGCCAGTGTGATTTTCTGGCGCATCATGTCGCAGTATGATCTGTTGGGAGCCGGTTGAAGTAACTCGCAGGAAGTCTTCTCTAGTGTTGCCATCTACCGATATCCAGCTAGATCGGGCTGAGCCCTGGCCTTGAATATGAGGCTGAGTTTGATCGGCTGGGACCGACATGACAAATGTGTAGTAAAAGGCACTATGAAGTGATAAGGGTATTAATTCTTTTTATTTTACTTTAAATAAATCTAGAAAGATAAATAAAGAAAATATAAGAAAAAGGACTTTATTTTAAAAATCCTTATAGCTTAAAGTAATATATAATATATATATATAGCAAGTATTATAATTATATAAGTATTATAAAAATCCTAATCTCTAAGCTAAAAATTATAATAAAAATACTATAAATTATTTAATTAATTAAAATTACTTATTATACTCTTCCCTAGATATCTTAATTATTATTTAATAAGTCCTTATATTATAGCTAGGCTAGCTATAAATATTATAATATTAAACCCTTAGTTATATTAATCTTCCTTAATTATTACTCCGCGATAATTTTATTATTACTTATAATATATAATATATATAATAAGCGAGTATTATAGATAAGCAAGTATTATAAAAATCTTAACCCTCCTTAGGAATACTATAATAAAAATACCATAAATTATCTAATTAATTAAAACTACTCGCTATACTCTTCCCTAGATATCTTAATTACTACCTAATAGGTCCTTATATTATAGCTAGGCTAGCCGTAGATACTATAACGCTAAATACCCGATCGCGCTAACCTTTCTTAATTACTACTCCGCGATAATTTCGCTATTACCTATGCATTAATATCTATTTAATTAATTATTTGCCTTTTTTTTTCTACTATTATGACCCCTCTTTTCTATAGCCGGGTTCTTTTTGCCCTCTAGCGCCGACTAAGTATCTTATTTGCCTCCTAAAGGTCTTTATTCTTAGTAGCTAATAAGATAACCTAATATATAATTACCTTTATCCCCTTCTTAAGAGATCTTAGGGCTTTAAGGATTAACTCTAAGGAATTACTTTAATACTTTCTAATTTATCTTTTAAGGTATTTAGACTAAGATTAGGCCTTAAGTATAGTCTTTAGGATCTTTAATGCCTAAGAGGTTAATTAATTAGATACCTCCTTAACCGGCATTAATATCTATAGCTATATATTAAGCTTTAAGATTATACTTTCTAGATTAAGAGGAATAAGCCTAGCCCTTTTAAATAATACCTTAATATTTTTTTTTATTATAATAGCCTTATATATTATATAGAAGGCTAGAAAGAACTTAGTCTTTAAAATATAAATTATAAAATATCTAATTAGATATTTTATTTCTTAATTATAAGCCTTCTTTAGTATAATAAAGTACTTAATATTAAGGGGCTAGAGTAAATAAGAGGAATAAGGTAATATATAAAGCTAGATAATCTTATTTTCCTTATAATATCTCTTAAATTTAATAGAGTAATAACTTTTATAGCTATTAAGGATTAAGAGATAATAGGAATTAATTAATCGATTAGTTATATACCGGTTAAAGTGCTTAAGCTATTTAAGATTAATCTTATTATTAGTCTAGTTATTTTAGGTTATTGCAATAGCCTAATCGCCTAGGAGGTTATTTTCTTAGTATTAGTTAGCGAGGTAATATTAGCCTAAACTAATAATAAATAGCGGGATTAATTAGCCTTCTATATTAATTACTTAGATTATTATAATCTATTCCTAATTTCTAGGCTATATTAATTTTAGCTTTAAATACCTTTCTAAGCCTATAATAATTATTTTACTTATAATTATACCTATAAGAAAGCTAATTTTATTAAAGTTATAAATATTATTTAATTAGATATTATACTTCGCGATTATATTCGCTATAAGCTAAAATTAATTATAGATAATAATTAAATCTTCGCACTTAGCTCTCTAGTAGTTATATTTCCGAAAAAAATATATCTTAAGCTCTAAGTATTACTTAATAAAGTTATAAGCCTAGTATATACTAACTAGTAATATATCGCGGTCGATAAGTAATTAATTAGCTATATCTTTAATACTATATAGCTATAGGGGAAATCCTCGCGAATCTAGGTCAAGGATAAAATAAATAAGGATATCTTCTTCTAGATTAGATAGCTTATATAAATTAGGGATAATATCGCATTAAGACTAGATGCCTTATTGCCGGCGATATAAGGTATAATAATAAACTATATATATCGCTATAATATATTAGATACTTAGTTTTAGGTTATTTTAGAGGGCTTAAAGTATTAGAAGAATTCTAGCTTTAGTATTAGAGCCTAATATACTAAGTAATTAAGAATTAATTAATTAAATAAAGAAGATATAAGGTAAGGGATTTTTATAATACTCGCTTATCTATAATACTCGCTTATTATATATATTATATATAGTAAGTATTATAGTTATATAAGTATTATAAAAATCCTAACCTCTAAGCTAGAGATTATAATAAAAATACTATAAATTATTTAATTAATTAAAACTATTTATTATATTCTTCCCTAGATATCTTAATTATTACCTAATAAGTCCTTATATTATAGCTAGGCTAGCTATAAATATTATAATATTAAACCCCCGGTCGCGCTAACCTTCCTTAATTACTACTCTATAATAATTCTACTATTACCTATATATCTATATCTATTTAATTAATTACCTTCCTTCCTTACTCTACTATTATAACCCCTCTTTTCTATAGTCTAGTCCTTTTTGCCCTCTAGTGCTAGCTTAATATCTTATTTGCCTCTCGAAGATCTTTAACCTTATTAATTAATAAGGCAATTTTATATATAATTACCTTTATCCCCTTCTTAAGAGACCTTAGGGCTTTAAGGATTAACTCTAGGGAGCTATTTTAATGCCTTTTAATTCATCTTTCGAGGTATTTAGATTAAGATTAGGCCTTAAGTATAGTCTTTAAGGTCCTTAAGGCCTAAGAGGTTACTTAATTAAATACCTCCTTAACTAGTATTAATATTTATAGCTAAATATTAAGCTTTAAGATTATATTTTCTAGGTTAAGGGGAATAAAGCTAGCTCTTTTAAAAGCCCCCTTAATATTTCTTTTTATTATAATAGCCTTATATATTATATAGAAGGCTAAAAAGAACTTAGTCTTTAAAATATAAGTTATAAAGTATCTAATTAGATATTTTATTTCTTAATTATAAGCCTTCTTTAGTATATTAAAATACCTAATATTAAGGGGCTAAAGTAAATAAGATAAATAAGGCGATATATAAAGCTAAATAATCTTCTTTTCCTTATAATATCTCTTAAATTTAATAAACTAATAATTTTTATAGCTATTAAGGATTAAAAGGTAATAATAATTATTTAATCGCTTAGCTATATATTAATTAAAATATTTAAGCTACTTAAGATTAATCTTATTATTAGTTTAGCTATTTTAGGTTATTATAATAGCTTAATCGCCTAGGAGGTTATTATCTTAGTATTAATTAGCGAGGTAATATTAGCCCGCGCTAATAATAAATAGCTAGATCGCCTAGCCTTTTATATTAATTACCTAAATAATTATAATTTATTCTTAGTTTTTAGGCTATATTAATTTTAGCTTTAAATACCTTTTTAAACCTATAATAATTATTTTACTTATAATTATGCCTATAAGAAAGCTAGTCTTATTAAAGTTATATAGATTATTTAATTAGATATTATACTTCGCGATTATATTTACTATAAGCCGAAATTAATTATAAATAATAATAAGATCTTTATATTTAGCTCTCTAGTAATTATATTTCTAAAAAAAATATATCTTAAGGTCTAAGTATTACTTAATAAAGTTATAAGCCTAATATATACCGACTAATAGCGCATCGCGATCGATAAGTAATTAATTAGCTATTTCTTTTATATTATAAAGCTAGGGAGGAAATCCTCGCGAATCTAGGTCGAGAATAAAGTACTTAAGGATCTATTCCTCTAGATTAGATAGCTAATATGATTTCTAGATAATATTACGTCGAGATTAAATACTATATTATCGATAATATAAGGTATAATAATAAACCTTATAGATAATTATAGCTTATTAGATACTTAACTTAGGGTTATTTTATATAGCCTAAAGGGCAAGGAGTATCTTAGACTTAATAAAAGCCTATAATATATTAGGTAATTAAGAAATAATTAATTAAATAAAGAAGATATAAGTTAAGGGATTTTTATAATACTTGCATAACTATAATACTTACTATATATATATATTATATCTATATTTATATAATTAATTACTTTCCTTTCTTACTTTATTATTATAACCTCTCTTTTTATAATTTAGTCTTTTTTACCCTTTAATATTAACTTAATATCTTATTTATTTCTTAAACATTTTTTATCTTATTAATTAATAAAATAACCTAATATATAATTACTTTTATCTCTTTCTTAAAAGACCTTAGAGCTTTAAGAATTAATTCTAGGGAGTTACTTTAATACCTTTTAATTTATTTTTTAAGG
>NW_003315805.1:0-63654 GCF_000151355.1 Fusarium vanettenii 77-13-4 | reverse complement strand
TAATCTCTATCTAGTATAATTCCCCTTAGTCTTATTCGCCGATTTAAATTATATTTATACTTTAAGGCTTTTAATTAAATAATCCTTATACCTCTCTAGTAATATATAAGGTAGGTTTAATATAAGTAATCTATTTAATACTATTAGTAATATCTTAATAATCTTTTATTATTTCTCTTCTAAGTTATAATAGTAATATAAAAAGTTTATTAGCTATAATTAAAATTTTCTTAGTTTAATATTTATTTCTTAGCTTTTATAAGATAGAGGCCTATTTCTCTTTAAGTATTTAAAATCTCTAATTCTTTTCTTTATTAATTATAAGTACTCTTTCTACTAATATAGACTTCTAAATAAGCTATACTACTTCTTAGGCTTTAGTAATATCTTTAATATAGACCCTCTTCCTTATATTAATATTAATAGCTATAATAATTATAATAATTATCTAGAGTTCTTCGGCGCGATTAAAAGGTATAATTTCCTTATTAACTAAAATAATATTAATAGAGGCTCTTATTAATAGGTTCTAGCTATCTAGGATATCTTAGTTTCCCTTTATAATATCTATAGGTAATTAATTAAACCCTATTAGGGACTTATATACTAATTAATAAAGGTTTATAGCCTTAGGGTTCTTTTTAATTTAATTATTAATTATAATATTCTCTTATTAGGTTAATTAAAAATTAATTCCTATATAGTTATATTATTTTATTTTCTTAACTAAGGGAAATATATCTAATTTTAAGAAATAGCTTCGTTAATTATAAATTAACTTATAGATCTTAAACCTCTTAAAGGTATAGACTAGGTTTAGTAATAATATCTTATTAGATTTTCCTAAGAGAGCTATATTACCTTATAGGTTATAATTTATAATCTTATTATTTTTATTATAAGTAAGGTCTATATAATTACTTAGGAAATAGTTTTTTCCGCTATAATACTAATATATTATATTATTTTAATAGCTACTTCGCCTAGATCTATATACTATAATTATATAGAAGTTCTAGCTATTATATATCTAATTAAGTAATACTATATTTATTTTAAAAGCCTAAAGCGCTCCTAAGGTTACCTACCTATTATATTTTCTCTTAAGGATCTAAGCTAATTATAATTAGGATTTTTACCCCTTTGCTATATTAATTATAAGTTAGCTAAGCTATATAGTTAATTAATTAATCTTTGAGGTTATTATTTTATTAGATTTTTTCTTAAGGATCTTTAGGGTCTTAGTTATTTTTATAGAAGGGCTTAGGCTCTTAGGAGGAATTAAGGCCTAGGTAACCCGGTAGGTATCTTTTTTATTCTAAGGGCAATAAATCTTCTAAATCTCGATTTTATTTTTATAGTATTATTTAATTATTTAGGTAAATATATAATACTTTATAGCTATAAGCTCGTAGATATTCTTATTATATCTTTTATAAATACCCTTAATAATCTCCTTAGGGAATACTTTATAAATTACTTTAGATTAGCTCTTAGATATCTTTTAATTACTATTAATCTATTAAAAGAGGTATTAATACTTATTTAGCTATTTAATAATAATATAAAAGTCTACTTTTAGATAGGTTTTATTAAGTATTTCTAATTTCTCCTTAATAATCTCTAATTAATTAGAATTTTTATTCGCGAAGGCTTCCTTTAGGCTCTCTTAGGTAGCTTCCTAATTAAGTCTATCTATAGCTTATTAGGCCTCCCTCTTAATCTCTTAATTAATATATAACTTAAAGAGAGCTACTTTTTTATCCTTAGAGATATTTATAAATTCTACTTATTAATTAAAGTTTTAGAGGTACTTAATTATATTCTTTCCCTTAAAGAGAGAGAAAAAATTAAAAAAGATAATAAAAGAGGGATTATTTAATCCCTTAGTTAGGATCTTAAGAAGGAGTTTATTAACCTTATTATTACCTTTAGCGGCCTTATTACCTCTTATCTCTAGGTTCTAGCCTTAGATATTATTAGACCTCTTTCCGAGGTTAGTACTTTTATTATTTTAGGCTATCTTTATAGTTAAGGTAATAATAATTATAGTAATAGGTATTTAATTAATTAATTCCTAGTAAGGCTAATTTCTTACTTTAAGATTCTTAGTTATTATAATATAGAATAAGTTAGCTATAAAGGCTTCTTTAAATATTATAAGGATAAGAATAAAGGTAATAAAAGCCTCGCTCTTTATAATTATCTAAATAAGAATTCTTATTACTAAGACCTTTTATTATTACTTAGTTAAAAATCCTCTAGGTATCTTAAGTAAGGCTAAATTATTAATCTTATTAGGAAATATAGTTTTTTATTTTAATTATATATTATTATTATTATTCCTCTCTTTATCTATAATAAGTAAATACCTCTATCTCCCTATATTTACCTTTTATAGGGTATTCTAGGGGTCTATCTTAGCCTTAACTCTTTAAGGGAATTTAATTAAATAATATCTTAAAATCTAGGGTTAAGGGAGAATAAGGTATATTTATAATTAGTCTCCCTTTTTAACTAAATAACTTCTCGGGGTCTCTCTAATTCCTACCCTTTTCTTACTTATAATAATTTTTAGTATTTTATTCTCTTCTAGCCTAATAATAATAATTATATTTATAATTTATTAATTAGTAATATAAAAATATATTCTCTTATCTAATTAATTAAATTACCTTTAAGTAATATATCCTAGTAATTATAAAAATAAGAGTATTAAAAGATCTTATATAGGGGTATTAGATTTATTAGAGAAATAAAATATATTAATTATAGCTAAAACTTCTTATATAACTTTCTTCTAATAACTTTCGAAAAAGAGATTTTATATACTTTCTTATAAATTAAATACTATATAAAATAATAAGGGCAAATAATTAATTAATAATAATAAAGATCTTCTTAAGAAAAGAGCCCTTAAGCTCCCCGTTCTTAATCCGATCCTTAAAGAAGATAATAATAATAATAGTTAGGGCCATAGCCTTGGCCCTTTTCTATATATAGGAAATTACCTAATGGCCCAAAACGGCCTAGTATGCCTCTCCCCTAACTTAATATAGTTTTTCTTTAATTAAAAGAGCTTCTAGCCTTAAAGCCTAGGTTATATAATTTTTACTCCCTTTAAGAGAGGAAATATTATATTTATTATTTTTTATTTTTATAAGATTTTTCTTAGGTATTTTTATATAATAAAATACCCTAGGGTTATAGTCTTTTTAAGACTTATAAAGAATAGCTTAAAAGTAGCTTTTTCTTTATATAGCTTTTTACTAGCTTTTATTAAATTATACTAGTTTTTTTAGGTAATATAAGCTATTATATAATCCTTATTAAGAAAGTCTCTAATAAATAGATAGACCTCTAAGAGAAGCTTTTCTTTATATAAGAAATTATATAAAATTAAAAAAAGAATATCTCTATTAAATAGAGAAATATAAGGGTATAGGGTAATTAAAACCCTTAATTTTCTCTTAATAATAGAGAGATAAATAATTAAAGAAGAAGCTTCTTTAATATCTAAAGGCTTATTATAGTTAATTATATAAGCTAAGTAACTAGGCTTATAACCTATAAAAGACTAAAGGATAGAGAAGATATAGTCTTTAAAGACTATAGGGTAGATAATTTAGATAGGAGGTAAATAGGCAGAGGAATTAGTCTTTATATATAATTAAGAGACTAAATAAGAAGATATATAGGGTAGGCAAAGTAAGAAAGAAGATAGATAAAGTTAATAAGGTTAATAAGAAGAAATTAGCTTCTTATTAGTATTATATTAATTAAAGATCTAAGGAATTAATTTTAAGAGAGGGCTTATAGCTTATATAGAGGATTATTTAGAATCTATTAGCCCGATTTAGATAAAAGTTATATTATTAGATAGCCTAAATTCTAGGCTATAAAATATAGTTAGTTTTACTAGTAATAGATAATTAGAAGCTAAGTTATAGCATAATAGAGATTAAAACCTATAGGGTTTTAAATTAAGATATTTAAAATTAAATAAGAAATACCCTATGAAGGGATATAGATTTAATAGTATTATTAGTCTTTTAATAAAGTCCTAAGTCTAAGATTATATAACCTTCCTAAAAGGGAAATAAGCCTAGAAAAGGTAATATTAATACTTCCTTATATCTTATTTATCTAAGTAGATATTACTTAGGTAAGTAATCTATTAGAAAGTATATAAGCTAAAGTATAGGGTAATAAAAGCCTAGGCTTATATCTTATAAGTTTATTTTTTTAGAATTTTATTTATAAAAGACCTTTTTAATATAAGGACTTTTATATATATAAAGCTAAATAATCTTTTTTTCCTTATAATATCTCTTAAATTTAATAAATTAATAACTTTTATAGCTATTAAGGATTAAGAAATAATAAGAATTAATTAATTAAAGTATTTAAGTTACTTAAGACCTATCTTATTATTAATCTAGCTATTTTAGGTTATTATAATAGCTTAATTACCTAAGAGGTTATTTTCTTAGTATTAATTAGCGAGGTAATATTAGCCTATATTAATAATAAATAATTAAATTACTTAGCTTTTTATATTAATTACTTAAATAATTATAATCTATTCTTAGTTTCTAAGCTATATTAATTTTAGCTTTAAATACCTTTCTAAACCTATAATAATTATTCTATTTATAATTATACTTATAAGAAAGCTAGTCTTATTAAAGTTATAAATATTATTTAATTAGATATTATATTTTATAATTATATTTATTATAAGTTAAAACTAATTATAAATAATAATTAGATCTTTATATTTAGCTCTCTAGTAATTATATTTCTAAAAAAAATATATCTTAAGGTCTAGGTATTACTAAATAAAGTTTAAAGCCTAATATATATTAATTAATAATATATTATAGTTAATAAGTAATTAATTAGCTATTTCTTTTATATTATAAAGCTAAGAGGGAAATCCTTATAAATCTAGGTTAAGGATAAAATAAATAAGGATTTATTTCTTTAAATTAGATAATTAATATAATTTCTAGATAGTATTATATTAAGATTAAATATTATATTATTAATAATATAAGGTATAATAATAAACCTTATAAATAGTTATAGCTTATTAGATACTTAATTTAGGGTTATTTTATATAGCCTAAAGGGCAAGGAATATCCTAGATTTAATAAAAGCCTATAATATATTAGGTAATTAAGAAATAATTAATTAAATAAAGAAGATATAAGTTAAGGGATTTTTATAATACTTATATAACTATGATACTTACTATATATATATATTATCTTTTTTTTTAAGCCTTAATTCTATAAAAGCCTTTTTTTTTAAAAAGAAATATTAGCTAATTGAGAAAAAAATATTAACTGCCCTATAATCTATTAGTATAAAAATTTTCCCCTATAGAAAAAAAATATCAGTAGCTTAGCCGACGTTTTTTATAGGTAACAGGGGCATGGGTTCAAGATCTCAAATAGCGCGTTGTCTATGGACTGTGTAACTAGATTAGGTTAGCAGGCACGCGATATGAATTGGGTATTGATCTGTGGCAAGTCTGTCTGTTGAGCTGAGGAAGCTGAGGTTGGTTTTTCCGACAAGATAAGAACCAGTGAGACCCTCGGTTTTAGTCACACTTCAGCGTATCACAGAAGATAACGTTCATAGATCTCACTGGCCAGGTTGGGACGGACGCCACGAATTACAGTTGGGTGGCGATAAAGCTAAGCTGGATCCCTTCTGGCTTATCAATAGATCTTATGATTTATTGATTGCGGACGGAGATAAGCTTTACAGCGTGTTTTTCTCGGTTATCAATCCCCAGACTCCCCCCCATTCATGTCCCCTTAAAACGCTTGGCATTTGTTTTGTTTCCAACAGCTTGGTCTCTAGTGTACTCCTATTGATTGACTTGGCACTGCGCTTCGCTTTCCCTGTCTTAATCCAAGATGCAGTCAGACGGCTCGGACACTAAGAATGGCTTCGGGGTCACTTCCGATTCGGAACCGGCGCAAGTCGGCCCAGTGAGGCGACGATTCGGATTCAACTTCAGCCTCGAAGTTCACCAGGAACCGAGCTCCTTTGCACCGTCCAAGAACTTGTCCAATGCGGATTTCGATCCGATCCCACCTTCGAAGCGAACCTGGAATTGGGGTGCCTATGTGGCTTATTGGATGGCAGATGCATGGGCTGTGTCGAACTGGGAAGTTGGTAAGATTACTACGTTGTTTATACGTCACAGGAAGAGCGCGAATTGTTAATGTCTCGTGGCGTAGCCTCATCCATGATTGCTGTCGGGCTTAGTTGGCGAATGGCGATTGGAGCCTGTGTGCTTGGTAACTTTCTCATGGGCCTTGTCATTACAGCCAATGGAAGAATCGGAGCTATTGTATGTTTCTCACTTGGTGATTGTGACTCCTCATCGACTGACTGACTTGTTCACAGCTGCACACACCCTTCCCGGTTCTCTCTCGCATGCCCTTTGGCTACTACTTTAGCTACTTTGTTGTGCTGTCCCGCTGTGTCCTTGCCATTGTCTGGCTCGGGTAAGTGCATTTTGTCCTCTTGCTGCTGTAAGGTTCGTGACTGAGAGATGTCTTGTAGTGTGCAAACCACGACTGGAGGTCAATGCATGACCGTTCTACTGACCGCCATCTGGCCGAGCTTTGCCAATATCCCGAATCACATTCCAGAATCTGAGGGCATCACCACTGCAGGGATGTGTGGATTCGTGCTCTACTTCCTCCTTCAGCTTCCCTTCTTGTGTATCCCATACACCAAGGTACTACTCAATTCAACTTTTGTGAGCTGGACTAATATTAGGCTGATAATTGCAGGTCCAATACTTCTTCGCCTTTAAGAGTATCATTGCCCCGATCGTCTTCCTGGCTGTCTTTGGTGACACATTGCATAAGGCGGGTGGAACAATTAGCCACAGCACTGTGATTTCCAAGGGCACTACCATTCACGGTGCCACTTTGGCATGGGCCTTCTTCAATAGTGAGCGAAGCAGTTCTGGTAGTCTCTTTCATCCCCTAATAGTTGAACAATCTAGATCTCAACGGAGTCTTGGGTAACTACTCCACGCTCGGTCTCAACATCGCCGACTTTTCCAGATATGCCAACAAGCCCAGCGCTCAGAACGTGCAGGCCATCGTTATCCCCTTCATCTTCAGTAAGATTCTCCTGTTCATACACCCTATTCAAATTGCTAATTAGTGTCACCAGCCATTGTCGGTCTCCTTGGCATTTTCACCGCAGCTGCTTCCCAATCAGCGTACGGCGAGGTTCTCTGGAACCCCATTGATATCATCAACTTGTGGATGAAATCTGGTTCCTCTGGTGGTCGTGCTGCAGCTGCCTTCGCAGCCATCGGCCTGATTATCGTAACGCTTGGTATCAACATTTCCGCCAACTCAATTAGTGCCGCCAACGATTTGATGGCTTTTGCTCCCCGGTATATCAACATCCGGCGTGGTCAAATTCTCGCCGCCGTAATTGGTAGCTGGGCCTTTGTTCCGGTGAGTAACTGCACCTGTTTCTTTGGTGTCACAACGTCTCGTTCTCCAAAATACTGGCTTTGTGTTGACTAAATGACTGACCTTATGTTACAGTGGAAAATCTTGGCATCCGCCCAAAAGTTTATCGCCTTCCTCAACGGCTATACCATCTTCCTTGGTCCTATGACCTCTATCCTTATGACGGAGTACGTCCACCCTAACCTTTGCCTACTGTAACGCTTTGAAAGTTCGCCGACTCTAATCCTTCTTCAGCTACTACATTCTCCGACGCGGCAAAGTCTCGGTGCCGGACATGTACGACTTCCACGGCATCTACCGCTACTCGCAAAAATGGGGAACCAACTGGCGTGCTGTGGTTGCCTTCTTCATTGGCTGCATCCCCCCTCTTCCTGGCTTTATCGACAACATTGTCCAAGCGGGCCGTGGCCATACTGGTGTCTCGCTGGGAGGTCAACACCTGTAAGTCCTAAATTCCACCCTGGTCTTCTCTATCATAACATTAATGCTGACTGAAATATGTGTACAGCTTCTACATCGGTTATGTCTACTCTTTCTTATCTGGTGGCGTCTTCTACTATCTCCTTAACCACTTTTTCCCAGCCCCTGAAAGCATGGTGGAATTTGCTATAACTGGAGAGGACATTATTGCTGCTCAAGACGCCAAGAACTTGGAGATCAAGAAAGCAGGATTTGCATGTAAGGAGTCTGCTTAGATGAAACAACACAGTATAGTAGTGAATATGAGTAGGCCGCGAGTCTCAGAAAATCTCAGAGAATGAAGGGATATATCAGGGTTTATACTGATATTGATACCGTCTAAGCTGGGCTATATCTTTTAATTTCTCATCACTTGAAGAAGCTTACAAAGCAAATCCAGTTTGTTCCTGACCAGATGTCGTCCACTTTGTTGTGCAGTTGAGTTGTTTACCAACCTCAGGGCATCTAGACTACAGCTGATGCTTACATCACGCGCCTCACACGTGGCTTAATGATGACTTTTGTTTCCATCTCTGTACTTATGCTAATATAATATTTAAGGGTACAAAATTGTAAACCTATAAAAAGCTTCCTTGGGTCTTGGTGTAATGTTACTATGTTATACTCCTCCCATTACGTCTGGCTAAAGAACGCCCAGCATCTTGAGGAACGCGTTGGCCATAAAGACTCGTGATTGATACAAGAACAGCCCACCTATACGGCCCGGCGGTATCTCGAAGTCGTAGTATTCTTCTACACGGGTCCCTCCTAAGGAATTAAGAAGCAGGAGGCAAGGCGAAGCGAACCCGATCATCGACCTCATGGATGAGCATGGCTTGCTCAGCCTCTTACCACGAGGAACGAAGACATAGGAAGGAGTGGACTGCGAGAGCACGATCGACCTAATGCTCGCATGGACCGACCTAGCAGATGAGATAGTCCATTGCGGTATCCACCCGACCGAACACAGATCAGACCATAGGACGATCCGAACCGAGTTTAACCTCACAACGCCGGAGAGGATAGTGAGCCCGAGGCTGCTATTTAAGAATACACCGTGGAATGCAATTAGGGTAAGAGTAAACGAACCCTAAGGTCTTAATTGGGTCAGGGCGCTCCAAGCATCTTGCCAGCCTACAAGGCAGACACGGATGAATTGAAACTCGGCCACTGTTGAAGCCCACCAGACGTCAAGTCCGGGATTTGGGCCACCGAGTTGTCAGCTTCGGGGTTCTTGTGGGTTGTGACTTGTGAAGTAAAAAGTGAAGAGATTCGAAATCCTCGCGTTGTCCGTCAAGGGTGTCCTCCCCACGTTAACTATCGTTGAGATAACTGCACGGGCCTTGTTCTGGATGCTGTGAGCTGTACTGTCTTGGGTTGCCCTCCAGCGCTAAGCCAAGATTATCTTCGGTTGGTTGCAGGGTTGGCTGCCAGGCTGGAGTTCCATCTTTCCAATCATCCGTCATCCCCAACTCCGTCTCCGCAGACAACTCTAATCCCAGCCTTGGAAGAGTCTAGAACCAAACCAGGGCGTGATGGTGCAGAAATCAACACGTGGGATAATACGAGACCTTGCAAGGGATCAAGGACGGTGTAGCTATTGCAGAGCCTGCGACGACGTACGGGTTAGAAGCAAGCCCAACTGAGCTTAACCAACCCCTCCATCCAATTCGAAAAATTCTCGGCTACTTCCGATTCACTGGCAGCAATGGTTCAATCAATGCGCCGCAGCTGGTAGAGGCTCTATAATGAAACTTTTGGCCTGCTGGCCTGGAGTTGAGGTTGCTAGCACGAACTCGCAGTATGGAGCAAACCTGGCTGTCGGTTCGTGCAGGTTGTCCTGCAGCCGTGGCTACATCAAGAACAAGACCCAAGCAAAGCAACAGGCGGAGTGCCTACAAGGATTTACGGTACACCAAATAGGCTCTTTAGCCTCTATTCAGCCCTCCCTATATTATATTTCCAATGAAATGTCAATCAACTCCCTTAACAACAGTTGTTCTCTGTTCAAGCTGAAAGATCTTAATACGATGCCTACCCGACAACAGGAACTTGACCCACAGTCCAGCTCGAGTGTGGAGTCTTCAGCTGGGCCAATGAAACCAGCCACGAAGCGCCAGCCAAAATCGCGACCTATCTTAATTATAACATTTCTCAAGAGATAAATGAATACCCTTATTTATAAAGCTTTCAAGCATAGCCCGTCCTCACTACTACTTCCATGTACTGGATGTCTCGACTCCTTTGGACTTGTTCAGCTGATACACATCGCTGAGTGATTTATAGAGACTCTTGACCCTTTCTACTTCTGCACTCCATCGCTCTCGCTCCTGAGCATCTTTGACTTCTTCAACTAGGTCTTGAAGGCTTTGGGCGGTGAAAAACTTGTTCTTTCGGTTGTAGAGATCCCTATCTCTGAGTGATTCGGCACTTTCGCCCTCCGCCTTGACCCGAAAAACCTCCTCTAGGATCTCAATGTCGTATGGGATGGAAAATTGATCCCGGCTGTCTTCGTATGTGAACATGTAGTAGAACTCCTTGAATCCAGACCATGTTATGCCGCTGAGGCACAAGCTGCATGGTTCGTGTGTTGCAAAGAAGACACAGTCATCTCGCGTACTCGGTCGATCAACAGGATTAGGAAAAGTCTCTGTGTAAAACTTTTGAATGCAATTTATCTCTCCATGAAGTAAGGGAGAAACTCGCTCGTTGTTGGTTGAAACCGTATATGGCTGAAAGGTTTTGGATGACAGGATGGCGGCGCCAAAGACCTTGCTCCCAGAAGCGACCCCCTCACGGGTCAGTGGGACAATGTCCCGCTCAACTGTCTGCAGAATGGCAGAGAGGAGTTCTTCGGGTGTCCTGCAAGCCATTGTAGGGGTTTATTCGTGTTTTCAGATCAAGGAAATCATTTCAGCATCCAGGGAACTGGGGATATTAAATACTTTACGCTTATCTCGTGACTGATATCCCCCCTCGCATCGGGTTGCTCCGTTTTAAGTCTGGGCAACGGCAAGCGCCGAGGCCCGGAAGTAAGTAGCTGAAGCTTGCGGAGTACTTACGCCTCTTTTCTCAGCCAGGTGGCCCTCCATGTTGTCGATGAAGGTGCCTCTAGCTCATGCCTTGTTGTTATCTAAGATCTACTAAATACCTCAAACCACTATCCTGAAATAAGTTTGAGTCTTGATTTACTTTTTGATCATGATTGTATTATACGTGCGTTCGCGATCAGATGACCCTAATTGAAATTTGTTTATCATCAGATTGAGAGATAAGATAAGATAACCCCACCACAAGTCGCATCAATAAGAGGTCATTCAGGGTCTTATATCTTCAAATTATCCCGTCTAAGTATTTAATCTTGACCTTAAAGTTAAGGGAGAACTCTCAGTTTCTCCAAGACCCTGAGGACAGAGGCGAGACCAATATTGTCAGTCGAGATCCTCAGGTTGATGATTGCCTTGGTCTTGGACAAATGAGCTTGGTGTTCCGACGCCGTCTGACTTGCCTAACTCGAGCCGAGGCTTTCCCTGATTCCGCGGTCTTGCAGCAACAGGCTCACCGCATTCTCTCTCCTGGAGACCGTATATGTTTCCTCATGCTGATAGCTCTTCGAGAACTTGGATATCAATGATTCACTTCACTCAAGTCGACCCGAATCATAGATTTCGAGACGATCTGTCGGCAACGAGATCAAGAACCTCGATGCTCGTGACCATTGAGACTGTTTCTTTTCTGGTGTTAAAGGCCGAGTTGTCCATGAGCGACCTCAATATCTTTAGTCCTTGTTGGCCTGCGACCGTTTCATAACTTACCCGGTTCTCTCGTATAGCTCCAAGACGAGGGAAAGATTACAGCTGACAGTGAAACAAAGGTACTCAAATAAACGAAGCGTCCCTATTATAGATTCGTAGTGCATTTCGAGTCAGATGGGACTTGGGCAAGCGTCACGATGCTGCAACGCAACAGTAAGATCCGATGCCCGGCTTCACTCCTGCCATCCCCTGGGGCAAGAATCCCAAGCCGGGTGAGGTCAAGTATGTAGTTTGGGGTCAGACCTACAAGAACGCCAACTAGGATTCATGCAAAGGGCTTACCAAGTGCCATGGGGTTGGCCTCGAACCCTCTTTTCAAGCTGAATCCCGTGCTTGACCCAAGCTGCAACAACATCGAGCCTTACCATCTGCATTGTGTCCAACGGTGTAAATCAAGACCAGCACAACTGTCGGCAACACAATTAATGGATGTTGCGACGAGCCCAAGGGTTATACTGGTGACGTGGTATACGGGAACTACTGCAGCAAGCATAGCGCCTGCGGGTCCCTGCCGGGCGAGTGTAGAGAGGGCCGGTAAATGACATATTGTTCCCATGATACTAAGGCTCTTTAGGTGGTTCAAGGTAGCCTTAGTCTATAGTCGACCAGGGTTTGGCAAGTGCGGGTTGGAATACTGTTGATGGTGTTTTCACCGTCTTGTATCATGCCTATGAACTTAAGCATGGCCTGAATCATCTTTTTTCTTTTTTTTTTTCTTTTGCGCAGGTTATATGTTTGGGCAAAAATTTACCACTTGCTCATTATCTCATTATGTTACTATTAGAGACGGCAGCATTCCTTCACGATCCCATTTCGGGCAGCGCAACGTTACCAACGTTCCCATCCTTGATCTATGTCGTTCAATCTCTGATGGAATTGTCGGTATCGGTCATAGCCCAGGGTATTCGGATCATGCGGCATGAATAACGTGATATCTGGTTGCATCCCAAGTGATGCAAACGGCTCCAATGAAGGTCCTACCGCAGGCCCTGTTGGCCTGCGCCCTTGGATCCATTCCCTTTCCTCCTTAATATTGACACCGTCCACTGAGGTACAGTTCACCACCAGCTTGATTCCAGCTGGCACCGGGTTAAAGACCGACATGGCCGACAAGATGTTTTGGCGTAAGGGCAAGAGCCAAAGGTGTACAGCCATCAAGTAGTCATGGACAGTGACGTACAGCTTGTCTGATGCCTCAACCACCAGGGACGGCGCTTTGGGCGGCAAATCCTCTCCACAGCAGCGCAGCAGCCTGTCGTACATTCACCTATCTTCTGCGATGACCTCCTCAAAAACGCAGTCTTCGTAACCAGGATCACCATGTCTGTGTTCGTCCTTCCAACCGGCCTACCAATCGTCCAAGGGGCTCTTGACCTTGACCGTGATCGAAGATACGCCAGGCGTAGTCATCGGCTCTCGGGAGACTGGGTGGCAGGTCGCACCAGCCAGAGTTTGTTGAAAGTATGGCTGGCGGGGTCCTTTGAGTTGAGCAGGATCGTCCATAACAAAGATGATGGACTCCGGTGGGCTTTCAAGGATCCAGAAAAGGCGTTTGGCAGCGTCGCTGGCGCGGAGTCCTCGACCGGACAGCAACAGTTGGTTGAAGGAAGACAATGGAGTCGGTGTCATGGTGGGGAATCGTGAGGTCGAGAATAGCTTAGGCTGAATACGAATAGATGGAAAAAAGCTTTGGGTTGGATGGATGCAGGGAAGAAGAAGACGTTTGGCTCATAACATGGGCGTTGTTGGTCTTTGTAGAGGCACAGATGTGCATGTGATGCATGGATAGGGATGCAAGGGCGAGGGCTGCCCAATTGCGGATCTGGATATAGAGGAAACAAATCCTTCAAGTTAGGACTGCTTCTTTTTATAGAGTAACCCGCAGGAAGCACCTACAAGGAGATGTTAGCCGCATGTGGTAGTTACAGTATATATTAGCACCTTCAAGGTGTAATAATGTGAAGTATACTAGATGTCTACCTGGGCGTAACATTTTCTTCATGGGACTCTAGATCGCGCATATCGGTTGGTACTCCTTTGTTATCTTACAGCTCGGTGTTACGGATAGACGTTTGACCCAGTTTTGTTTGCACGGCAACGAACAGTAATAACACAGCAATCGTCACATCAACGCGTAATACTATATAATAGTCGTTAGATAATAGGCATTTTCCCCAGTGAGCAACTATCCCTCCTTGTCTTACTTTCACCTCTACACTTCATGACCCGACAATATCTTGATCATGAAACCTAATGCCTACCTATGCTTTGCAGTACGACGACGATGGTGAATGAAGTAGCCGCGCCGCCGAAGCAGCCGACATCAAAAACAAGGCTTGACGTCGACACAAGAGGAAAATAGAAGCAGTTAACAAACCAGATCTCGCCAAGATGGCGCTGACCAACTACCTGACCAAAGACCAGTGCCAGGCATTGCTTCGGCAGCCTTTCCCACCCAACATCTCTATCGTTCCTCCTGGTCGTTTCACGTTTTTATTAGCTTAGGACCCCTGTATTTTCCTATAATCCTTCATCACCTGAAAGAAGGCTCTCAAAAACATTCTCCTAATGCACGACATCGATGAGTTCAAGTTTAGGTTGTTTGAACGAGCTGGATGCATCGACGCGCCTGAGACGCGCCTCCTAGCCATCTACCCATAGACTTTGCTAACTTTGGAGGTTCCATTATCCTCGTCGTCTCTAGTTACCCTTGGTCACATGAATTTCGGGTCATACCAAGCTTCTAGAGATACCTGATGACTTGAAAAGATTTATCTGCTTCATCTCTCGCGTTCTGTAAGTAACCGGCGCGGAAACGCCAAGAGATAAGAAACTACGTCTGGGATCAAATGAGGTGAGCATGATGCAACACATATTGTACCAAGTAGGTCGATCACGACTGGCAAGAGACGGTGTTTAGACATCGCAAACTGTGAATCTGGGGGAGAGGAATGATATAATAATCCCACGATCGCCTGCTTCTACCGGACAGCTTCTCCCACGCCCTGATTCCCCTCCCAACTTCCGACATACCAGCCCGGAATGCAGGCATCCCCCGTATCTTTTCGGGTGGACGCGCCGCCCGGAAGAAACACCATGATCTATACCCGCCTATGACCCCCCAAAGTCCTCACAGTGTATGTCAATTCTAGGATTTGAATCATCCCAGCAATCGTTGACTATCTCCTTGACTCTGCCCATCAATGACTTTGGCCCGCATACGCAAATGAGAATTTGCTCATGGCTTTCCATATTGAGCATCGCGTTTTGAACCACAGTTTGGGGATTCATCCTCTCATATACGACACTCGCCTTGAGGGCAGGCAGGCTATCCTTGCTTCCAGCTCTGGTTAGAAGTGGCTGTGCCTCACTGTTCTCTGACTTGACGCCAAATTCGGCAAGATCTAGGAATGCCATCAGGCCGTCACTACCCATGGGGCCTGGCTCCTCTTTCGTGATGTGCAAGAACACATTGACCGTTGAATCGGCACCCGCGAGGTCCCGCAGGCCGTCACCAAACCAGGTCAAATGTTCTAAATAATTGGTTACCAACAATGTGCGCGTGGACAACTGATGATACATACCTGCGTGCTTGACAGCCCACACAAAGTCAATGGGCTGCGATATTAACCCTCCAGTGCTGTGCAGAATACGGTTCATGAAGCCAAACGTAAATGCCGCACCGCTCCCTCCGGCAATAAAAACCAATTTATCGTAGACTGTCGTATCTGGCAATGCGCCGTATGGTCCGTCCAATGAAGCCCAGGTGGCTCGACCTGGCTGCTTCATTGCAAACTCACCAAGAGCTTCAGTAAAGCCTTGTTGCGACTTTATCATGAGCTCCAAGCCTGAAGGCCCGTTACTGACGATGGTGAAAGGATGCAATTGAAAGAATCGCACGCGTGGAATCCATAGATAGCAATGTGATCCTGGTGTTGCGCCTTCAACGGATGGCTTTTTAAGAAGCAGTCGAGTTCCACCGCCTGGGAGAGGATAACAGACAGCCTGGTTGTTGACGACATTCCATGATAGACGTGATGTTCTCAGAGCGCGATCCATAACCCATAAGCCAGCAGTAAAGAGCATCACAATAGGGAGCTTTTTGGCCCAGAGCGGTCTGTGCAGTACAGCCAGGATGATAGTCATCACAAAGCCAGCGATGTGGCCGATGTAGAACATCTCATAGTGGCGATAGCGGTAAAGACCTGTAAGCAGGAGCATAATCATGGCGATGCCGGCGCCGATTCCTGACAGGTCTGATGCCTCGAGAAGCTTGGCTAATCGGCCTTGGCGACTGAGGAAGATGGTGTAAAGGATGGCGTGTAAAACAATGAGCAGGACTGCTACGTAACCTACAACTCGATGAAGAACATTTAGGCTAGCGTGTGAGACAGATGAAACAAGGGCCAGCGGTGTGTTCTTCATTCCAAAAAAGACGCACAAGGCCATGTTGGCAGATGCCATCCTAAGCAGACGGTCAGTAAACTAGATAGCCACGCGTGATGTTGAGAACAGTCACCATCCATATCTAGAGGCGAAGTGGTTGACTGCGTGACTGGCAAACGATGTCGAGCAGAGAAAAGTGTTGGTCACTAGGAAGACGCTGACCAACACGACAAGACCGAGAGACGGCCGGCCGAACCATTCCCATGCTGAGCTCAGTTCGAGTTTGCTGTAGGTTGTCAATACACTTCTTCTCTTCTTGTTGTGGCAAGACATTTCTCTTACTGAAAGGCAAGAATCGAGGCTCGTCGTGTAACCTCTTGAGCCTTTTCGACGGCTGACCGCTGTTTTTGTGGCGCCCTTTTGCTTGAGACATGCCACCGATGGCCCGAAATAACGAAAATGAAGAGGCCGCAGAGGAGGAAGGCATATACTGTTAATGTTTCTTCATTTTTCTGCTGCTTGGAAGGCGGTGGCCTGGGCGCAGATGCCATGGTTGAGCTCGGCATATCGGCAATATTGGAAGCAAACGACCCAGGTCACGGGAGGTCAGGGGAGGATGACAGAAAATAAGTCATGAGTCGGTCGGAGATTGATATGATTTGATTGATAAGTTGATTGATAAGATAAAGCGGGCCCTCGCTTCCATATGGTACCAACAGGGATCCTAGCGCCTTGCTCGTTCCTCACGGTGAGAGAAAAAATATTGCGCAAACCCCTGACGGCAGGGGTCAGTCCCGGCCTCAATTTTTCACTGTGAAGAAGCGACTGCAACGACGACGGCGCTAGTCGACTCGCAAGTGTGGGCGTGTCGATACTATCCTCACCCTCCCCGATCCGGTAGCGGAGACTCACGTTATGAGACAAAGAAGATGATGGATGCTAAGATTGTATTCTATTGACTGGTCTCAACTATAGAAGCCGAAATTTACAGCGCAAGGCAATTCTACTTCAACCTTTGTTAACCTATCCTCCGTCCAACTTTACATCACAGTAGCAGCAGATCAGTGATGCATATTCACGTCCTCGATACCCAGAATAACGATCCAGTTTGCCAATGCAATCACAGCAAGCATCCACAGCGGCAACCCAACAAAGGTGTTGCTCAGTCCCCAGCCGAGAACTGCGCCGCCCATCGTCGGTCCTATGATCCGGGCAGCGCTTGACGTACTCTGAGCCATGCCGTGTATAGTTCCTAGAGTATCTGGCGTCGGTGCACAATCGTTCACAAGCATCACAGTCGCTGGGTTGACGAATGTACGAGACAAGACCTGCATCGACAACACGGCCGATAGGCACGTCCACACGAGGGCCGAGTTGCTCGCAGGAAGCAAGACCAGGTAGGGCACCAAGACGTAGGCTACAATTCCCAGTGGTAGAAAGTAGCGGTACGAGTTCTTGACCCCCAGGCGGCCAATGAGCCTTGGATAGATGAACAGCTGTAGTGGTATGCCGATCATGCCAATTGTGGTGTTGGCGAATCCCATCTTCTTGCTCGAGAGCCCGAGACCACCACTGAATCGGAACGGGAGGTGGAAATCGTGTCCGTCCGCCTGAGGTGCTGGAAGAAGACTGAAGAACATGGAGTTGAATGCTGAAACGTGTAGTGACTGGAGGAAGCGCTGTGCCATGTTGAGGCAGACCTTCCTGGTCAATATGGCGCGAAATGACGGCCTTTGTTTGGGCTCTGGCTCAAGCTCTGGCACCCCCTCGATTTCGTCTTCCAGAAGTCGTGAGGCTTGGGTTGGCGAATAGTTGTCTTGGATAGCTTCATACTCGTAGCCAGATTTCTTGCGTCTCATGATCGTAGCCATGATTGACTTTCCCAGCGCGCGGCCGCGATCCCGCCGACGCCGCAGTTGCGGATGTGTCTCATCGAGGCCAAAGATAATCCCAAGTGCTGCTGCTCCAAGGGTGATGGCGAAGAATAAGTTGGGGAGGGCGTACGGAAAGGTCTTCATCCATTGGACACCATCTGCGCCTCCAAAGAAGGAGCCTGGGCCGAAGAGGCTTGACAAGGCATGGACTGGGTCTGCGAGGAAACCGCTTAAAAGTGGCCCAATGATGACACCGATATTGAAGCACATGGGGAGAAGTAGAAAGGCGCGAGCTTGGTGACTGTGAATCATCAGCATAGGATCTTGCCGCCGATTGTTCTCGTCGTCGACACTTACCGCTTGTCGGCAACAATCTCAGATACCATAGTCCTTAGAACACCAACATTCCCGTTCAAGGCACCGGCCAAGCACCGAAAGAAGAAGGCCGTGTGCAAAGACTTTGCGAATCCCATTCCCAGGGCCGATATGGCCGTACCAGACAGTCCGATGAGCAACACACGCTTGCGCCCAAGTCGAGGGTCATCAGCAGCACTCCCCCACCACATAGACGTGAGGCATTGTGCAGCAGCAAAAGCAGCAGTAAGGTAGCCAGCTTGCCTAGCAATCTCAGAGGCGTCCAGGCTCGGGTCGAACCATCGCAGCTGGTAGAAGAGGTACGACGTCAAGGACCGCTCGCTGATGGGCTCTGCCAAGCGGGCGAAGAGGATGACGGCCAGCTGACCCTTCTTGGGAATTGAAGCCCATGAGATATCCTGATCTCTCACTGGGGGAGCCGGGAGAGTCACGTACTGTGCCGGCGCATCCTGCTGCAGAAGGGGCGTCTCTTCCGATCTCGCCCTTCGCTCGTCAGGCTTGTTGGCACCTGAGCGGTTCCTGGTCGCTGAGCCCATTGGATCGATCAGACAATTCGCAGGAGTTAGAATGGAAGAAACAAAGTTGTCTGCGGGGGAAAGAAAATGTAAGAGATTGTGAGCAATGCAGAGCCTGGATGAACCTGAGCAGACGTGGGTGAGTGGGGGGGCCGCGATATATCCACCCCCCGTTCACAACTAACGAGGATATGCGCTACTACGAATTAGGGAGGGATCCCATCCATGGCTTCAGAAAAAAGTCCACTCCTCCACTTCTAGCTGGTCAATTGCGCGTCTACAGACTCTAAGGATCAATCCCGGCAGCTTGGCAGCAGCCATGCGAGAGCATCGCACCGTTTACAGACGCCTTCTTTTGGCTAGGATCAGCTCACAGACAAGGGATTTTCCCTACCAAAGGAGCCCCATCGCTGCAAGTTCAGAGACCCTACTCCGCAAGTAAGAAAGATTGTGTCTCACACCGACCCGCTTCCCACCTACCGACCGGCGTCGTGGCGACCTTGATCTCATCAGATAAGATATAAATCTGCCATCGCCGCCGACATGACAGCCTCAGTAGCAACGTCCTCCCACGACTGCTTCCACTTCTTTCTCCTCTCCATCCCCCTCCTCTTTGCCGCTTGGTCGACCCCCAACCTCCCAACTCTGTCACCATGGCTACTGAGAGAGCCAACCTTGACCCCCAGGAGGTCGTTGACAATACAGTCGTGACGCCCCAACGCTCCACGTCTGAGGACAAGGAGAAGGGTATCATGGACGTCACTGACCCTCTTCCCGATGAGCCTGAGAAACCTGGCGAGTTCCCGCTGTCCTGGAAGATCACTGCCCTTGTCTGCGGCCTGATGTTGTCCTGGGGCTCGTCCTTCTCGGAAAATACCCTTGGGCCTCTGAAGAAGACTCTCATCAAGGAACTAGACATCACCAATGCTCAGGTAGGTTGTTGCCTATGCCATCTGTGTCCCAAGGCGACCCCAAACTAACACTCTCCCCCCAGTATGGCGCCATTTCTTCGGCCACCTCACTGGTCAACAGCATTCTTCCCATTTTGGGTGGATATGGTCTCGATCACTATGGTGTTGAGTGGTAAGGGACTCTGCCCCTATCATGCATTCCAGGGTTGCAATATCGATCTTCTACTGACAGATTTGCTCACGATTAGGGGTTCGTTGATCTGCTCGGTTGCCATCTTTCTAGGAGCCGTCGTTTCAGCGGCTGGTTCCAACCAAGATTCTTTCGGCCTCGTTATGGGCGGTCGAATTATCATGGGCTTTGGAAGTACCGTCATTGAGACTTGTACATCCAAGGTCAGTTCAACTGCACATACACCATGACACACGGCGTAACTGGTGTTAACATCCTTCGTGCAGATCCTGGCTCATTGGTTCCAACATCGTGGACTTGGTCTCGTGTATGGCCTTGACTTGTCTATTGGTAAGCTTTGCGAAATCAGCCATCAGGGAAGCATTCCGTAGCGTATGCCTGCTGACGGTTACTTCTGTTGGTAGGCAAACTCATTGTTCTCGCCGCCAAGGCCTCAGCTGTCCCGATGAGGGATGCCTCAAGTTTCTGGGGCTGGGCACTGTGGATTCCAGCCATTGTTTGCTTCGTCAATCTGCTGCAGAACATCTTCTACGTTTGGTGGGCGCGAAGCCGACCAGAATGGACCCAGATGCCCACTGGTCAGAGAAAGGCCAAAGAGGAGGGAAGGTGCCGTGCAGCTGTGGGGCAAGGCCAAGTTGTCATGGGTGATGAAAATGTCGATACTGCCACCAAACGCACTGGTTGGACATCCTCTCTCCCAAACTGGAGAACACTGATTCGCGTGCCGCGATTCTTCTGGCTGGTAGTTTGCACTCAGATCCTTCAAGCAGGCACTGTCGGTGGGTTTAACGGGCTCAACGCCGATATCATCACCCAGACCCGAGGATCAACTGAGCAGTTGGCTGGATACACATCAGCTCTACAGCAGGTCATTCCTGTTGTCTGCGCTCCCCTGATTGGTTCTTTCTTCGATTTCTTCGGCTACAGAATGGCGTTTGTGAGTGCCACATCAGTCATCTGGATCTTGGTTTACTGCCTCATTGGTTTTACCAAGGTCAACGCTCTTGGTGCCATGATCATCGCCTCAGTGGCATCGACTATGAATGCCCTTCCCTTTCTGGCATCCATCCCCCTCATGGTTCCAAGCCAGCTCGAACTGGGTCTTGTCTTTGGCATCTGGAAGGCTTTCAACAATAGCGGCAGTGTTATCGTTGATATGATTGCTGGTCGGCTACAGGACCTCACCCCAGGCCAAACCTATGAACGCGTCGTCGGCTTCTTCGTGGCTGTCAAAGGACTGGAGTTTTGCCTAGGACTCTTCTATGGCGTCCTCGATAGAAGGTATCTTGCGGGTATTCTTACGATGAGTGAGAAGAAGCGGCTGGTGGTTGAAAAGGCAGGTGAACTCGGAGCCCCTGTGGGACGGAAACCCGCCAAGTCTTTCACGTTTGTTGGCATTGGGCTTCTATGCAGCATGATCATCATCTCTTGGGTCTTGTTTATCCGCTACTCGATTTAAAAGTCAAGTGTAGCGACAGGCCAGGCTCGAGACAGCTATCTTCGGACGGTTGTGTCTAGTCAGGGGCGGATCTAGCCGATGCCAAGATACATACAAGTTTAGGATAACATTCAGCATAGCTTAATGACTACGCCGGGAGATAATAGTTCGGGCAGTTCCTCGTCAAGAGCATGGAGGTCAGGCTTGACATGGCCCCCAATTTGTCAAGTCTGGAGTCACTGTTGTCTCTGTTGATGAAGCCTTGTTCTGTGGTCGTTACCGTTTAACCTAGCAACTCATGATGTTCCGCTACCGCTCTCCGGGGAAACAACCATGATTGTCCTGTCCAGCCTCTGCAGTCGGGATGGCTTTCCCATATGCTGCCCCGTCACACCTTTACCCCTGGCCAGAGACTCCGCGGCGGCTGAGTTACACTCAAGGTGGTGAAGCAAAAGTATTAGTACCAAGATCAAGGTCTCATCTTATAGGCCAGCTAGAACTCAGCTAGGGAAGAGGCAAGAGGGTGGTGGGCGTATTAACGGAAAGATCTTGGCGAGTATCTCATTCTATACAGTAGTCATCAAGATGGAGATAGCGTGTCTATTGAGAGAATCAGTTCTACCACGCGTAGACAAAGAACAATAACAAACAGCGTGCGAAGAGCAGTAATGAGCCAAACTTTGGTCTCACATTGCCTTGCGGGGTATCATGTATGAACGAAATACTCAAACCTTCAAACAATTATCATATATTCATCTCTTATAAACCGTCAAAGCCCAGTGCCCCAAGTGCCGTAGAAAAGCCACGACTTGGTAACACCCGAGTACGGTCTTTGTATCACCAATCATGACCGTCTCAATAAGCTGCACAGTCTCGCCGTCCCTCAGGAAAAGCAGTGTCCACACACCTCCATTGACCTGTACAAGCGGTAGCGTCGTGTCGACCGTGATGTGCTTCGAGGACGTGACAGAGAGAAGGCGAAGCCTCTTGAGGTGCGAGGTGGCCCACACAGATAGCTGTGCCTTGCCTTCCTCAGTCGAGCCAGCCTGCACCTTTGTCTCGATGCTGACGGCAATGGGCTGGTAGCGCAGGGGTGCAGTAGAGGAGTGGTTGATGGACTGGGGGTCGTTGGCTGCTGCGAGGCGGTCATAGACGTCTCGGACGGTTACCCCGCTGAGGGTTATGCAGAAATCGACGAGCTTGGCCTGGAGGTCTACGCCGGAGCGATGCTTGCCAAGGTAGGGCTTGTTGATGGTGGCTCGAGTCACATCCCAGTGTGAAAGGTTCTCAAATGGTTTCAAGGCCACGTCGAGTAGCCGTTCGTGGATCCGGGCGTTCCAACAGGGTTCGGGGAGGTTGAGCTCGATAGCTTCCTGTGTTCGCTCACACACCAGCCTAAGTTCCTGCAGTTCGTCGAAAGCGTTCCACGGGTTAGCTCCATGCTCCTTTGCCCATGACTCGGCGTCATAAAAGGTATGGTCGTCAAGTGCTTTCTCCAATGGGCCACGGTCGGCCGTGATGGCATGGTGCACCTGACGCGGCACAATGTTCCGCAGCTCTGATGCCTCCTTGGACCTTTCAAAGAGTGGCAGAACATCCGGTGTGAGTTGGTCCAGCCTCTTTAAGACGATGTGTTTGATGTGCTTCTCTGCGAGTGCAAGGTCGGCCATGTCTCTAACAGGGCTGCGCCGGCTTGACTTTTTACTCGGAGTTGCCGGAGGCATATATACAGCCGGCGCTGATTGCGTCATCCAGGTATTGCCATGGCCATCGCCCGTTCCAGCTGAATATTCTGATCGAGTGTCGGTCGTTGGTCGCAAGGGGAAGGACGCGTTCGGCGCCGAGGTGGATGAGGATTGATCCACGCGGCGTCTCTTTGTTGGGGATTCCGGTCGCGATATATCTCTCGGGTCAACAGGAAAAGGAAGGTCTTCGCTGAAAGGCGGCGACATGATGCTGGTGGTCTCGTGGGGTCGCTTGCGCTTGGTTGATGTCGTTGGCTCCGGCAAAGATAACAATGGAGATGAGGGCTCGAGGAAAGGGGGGAATTTAGAGGCTTCGGCGATCCAGGCCTCTATCTGACTGTATTCCATGTTCAGGAGGCAAGAACACGAAATTACGAGGGTGCGAGAGTTGCTGATTTCATTGCTCGTTGATCTTGATGATGAGGTACGCGAATTGAGGCCGTCGTTGGATCCGCGACGTCGCGTGGGGCAACCCTTGGCCCCGCGTCCGCGGCAAAGATTCGGTATATTCTGGACGGGAATAGCACGGAGCTCTTATTCCCCTGCATAGTGCGAGAAAATCCAGCGAATCAGAGTGGTAATCATGGCGGCCCACCACAATGAGGAGTAGGTAGAACGAGAGACGCGTGATCAAGGGCGCTTTCTCGAGATGAGCACCGCTCTATGTGCCAATCAATTGAGGGGGAGAGAGAAAGAGAGAGAAAGACGAAAGAAGAAAAAAGAAAGAAAAGAAAGGGAGAAAATATGAGAGAAGTGTTGCGCTGAGCAACCTTGCCAGCACAACTCAATCCACACGATTGTAACTTGCGGGCAAAGAGACGGCACTAGTCGATGGGAACATATTTTCCGCTACGGACACTACGCTTCATCCAGAGGCAATTCTCAAACACACATTCCTCTCTAGATCAATCCGGGTTCACAATCACAACTCTCTGTTTTCTTTTACCGACGCGTCTTGGGAGGTATAGTCGAGGAGCTGAGATTTGCTCATGGCTATAGGGTAGTGCTAACCCCTATTGTTTATCTCAGTACATCAAAAGAGGTTATCTCAAATACGCAAGTTCTCATAGCTCCCTCCAGTACAAGATCCATAGATAGTAGCCAGTAGTGAACAATTAAGAATGAGGCGATAGGCTCATTGCCAAACCTACACGTCCTCATAACTTGAAAGTGCACGACCTTTTTCACAAGTCGTGAGCCCATGATCGCACGTGACTCCTTGCAACACCGTGTTTTGTGCTTGATGGGAACGACGCGTGACGCGTCCTTATTTCCACCTGGAGGTGTCTTGGCAATCACCGACGCCTTACTGTTTCTGGACTAGCCCCTGCGGTCGCCCACCACTGTCCTGCCGGATGCGAGATCCCAATAAGGAAGTTTAACCGGAATACCGGGCCTTCAACTACCGAGGCTATTTTAAGTTCAGTTTTAAGCGATAAACTCAATCTTCAACACATGCCTCGGCTTATGTGTGCGATGCAAGCTTTTCAACCTCATTCTACTACCAAAGGCTTGATCACTGGACGACAATGGAAACAGCACTTATTATATGTACTATGTCCAATAAAGTAAAGTCTATCAAATGGTCAACTGCCACACACTGCTATGCCCAATGCCCTACCTCGCTCGTGCAGGGAGTAAAGGCGAGTTGTCATGTTGGAATTGCAGTGTCTGTGCCTGGGTTATAAAACACATTGACCCAGACGCTCAACTCGACCCCCAGTGGGAGTTCAAGCGACATGGCCTGTCTTCTGGGGCCTCATAGGCGCGCCTTGAACATGCAAAGGCATGTGGACTATGCATGCCCGCCCTTGATGAGAATCCGCGCCGTCTTCATCACCTAGCCACCAGGGTTCGTCTGCAGGCTACCACTTGGGTTCCAGGGAAACTTAGGAATCTGAATCTCCCCAACAAAGCTGCTCAAGTCGGGCGCGGCTTTGTTCATGTCGTATGCACATGTCGGTTGCTTCGTGCCGAATGTCTTGGCATCGGTGACGATTGAATGCTCGTTGTAGGAAAGCCGGGCTTGATGAATGGTGCGCCGTGACACGTCACCAGCAAAGTAGTTTTGCGGTGCAATAAACATCGATGATACAGCTGTCGTCATCACCGTGTTTGGAAGATCGGCCGTGTTGGGGAGATGGTGCATGCCCAAGTTGAAGTACCTCAAAAAGGGGAAAAGAAGAAGAAAAGTCAGAAGTGTTGTGATAATCATAGTGGCGCAAATACTTACAGAACAATGTCCTCTTGGTCTAGACTCTCCCCGTCGAAGAACTCGTCAAAGTTCACGGCTGGGTGATGCGGATCGTGGCTGTTGAAGGCGTATGCACTCTTTGGTTCAGTGTCGTGGTGTTGAAGGGCGTAGAGGTTATGATTGGCCCAGTTGGCGGATTGACCGAGGGCTGAGGATGACTGAACCGTTAGGTGGGCAGTACTACCGCTGTCTGTGAACGTCCCTCGTTAGCAATGTAAATATCCGTGTGTGAGTGAAGTTGACACACTTGGGAAAATGTGGTACCCGGGTGCCTCTCCAAAACTATTCAGCTTATCCTTATTGACAACGGCGTATGCAGCAGCTCCGTTCTTGGCCCAGGTAATCTTGCTGTCGTCTTCGCTGGTAATGTAGGAGCGGTTGACCTTCATGGTGTTGATAGGCTGACCATCAGACCACGGGTAGCTGATGCTGGTCAATAACCTGCTTGTGGAGGGGACGGAGGGGATCATACACTTGGGTAGTTGGTACAAACTCAGTTTTTAACAGACTGTTTTTCCTGCCCTTGATGTCCAGATCGAGCTTGAAATTGATGACATGGTCATGCATAGACCCTGACAAGTTGTCATGAATATGAAAGCCATAATCACCGTCTCCCGACCAAAATGCGCCCTGTATATAACCAGAAGCTCTAACCGTGACGGCAATGGAGCCGTCGTAGTGGAAGGAATACTCGAAGAGATAGTCGTAGTTCCCTACCGTCGAGACACTACGGATAGTAAACACAATGTTCTTACTCGCGGATACATGGGTTGATGTCAAATGACGCTGAATAGGATAGCCGGTATCGTATTCAAAGAGGCAAAGACTGTTGGGGTGCACATGAGTAGTTTCGCTGATGTAAAACGTCGTGTTGAGATAGGTGGCATGGGACGGGCAGTCGAAACCGTCAACCAGGTTCCATTGGCTGGTGCCAATGCCGTATGAGGAATCGAGATATGCTGATGAAGCATGTAGTGGGTCCTGCGAAGCGTAGTGCGCAAGCGCCTCCTGGAGACCAAGTTCGTAGATCAGACGCTCGCCCTTGTACCGGATGTCGTGAAGCTGCAACCCCGTCTCTTTTTGGTTGGAGACGAAGAAACTGAAGTCCACTGATTCGCCCTGTTAGTCACGTGTATGTATGATAACGACATCAAATGCACCTACTCCATTCAACGTAGTTCTGCTCTCTGTCGACCCCAAACCGTGCGCCTTCTGGCTGGACAGAAATGGGAGGGTACAGATGATCGCGCGGCAGCTTTTCGCCTTGCTGGTCAGTAGAGGTCCATGATCCATCCACATTTGTTCCTGGCCTTCTGGTCAAGGTCTCGATGCCCTTGCGAAAGGCGGCGGTGGTCGGCCAATAGTTTCCGTCATAATACCAGCCAACTACCTTCCACTTGGAAGGATCTCGGCCTGTTATATCGAGTTTGAATTGCAGGCTCGTTGGAAGTATGGTCTCGGAAAAGAACTCGCCCGTGTGCGCAGAGTAGAACTCGTTCCACTGGTAGATCTTGTCGCCGCTATGAGTTAGAGGATCACTACCTGCAATCAACAGTTTGTCGTCATCTGCACCGGTTGCGGTCTATTGATGCCATCAGCCCAAAGTTTCCTGGAAGCGCGTAGGGAAGATGTACTCACGCCGTTGAGAAGTCGCTTGGTGATGTCTTGAATCTCAGCTCCGACCTTTAGATTGAAAGCAGCGATGGCATCGCCATCAGCGTTGTACACGTTGATTCGGCCGCGGCCAGAAGTGAACATGTAGTTGAGCTCCTCATACCGGGTCGAGCCTTTCTTGACGGGTAGAGGGCCAACCATGTACTCCTGGATGTAGGGTTGCAGCTGCGAATTAAACTGCAAGGTCGCTCTCGCATATCGGGCTGGAACAGGACCGCGTCCCTCGAGATATGACAATGCATCAGTCTTGTTCGGCTGCAACAGGTCCAGAGTCACAATGACGTTGTCCCAACTACATATTATCAGTTGACGGGCATTGACATGGCGATATATAAGATGTCGGGGCAATTCATTGGGGAGGTCATTGTGGAGGTAATGCGAAAAGACAAGACTTACGAGGTCGAGTTGACTACAGCAGTCAGGTTGAGTTCCTTCTGCTGATGGAGATAAGCAGTAACTTGGGCATATTCATGATCTGTGAGACCCTGGAAGATGTTCTTGCTTGGTGCCGTAATGGTGACTTCTTTGCCAGAGCTGCAACCCTGCCGCTTCGAAGGACGACGGAGGGAATGTGGCCGTGCTGCTGGACCAGGGATGGATGGACGTGCCAAGACCCGGCTCAGGCAAGCCAGCAGACAGAGCCTCAAGCAAATTATGAGAAGCATGGCTGCTCGTGTTTGGAAACATGCGTGAATACACCTGGCAGTGGACGTGATGGGATGGTATGGGCAACCTAAAATAGAGGAGTACCGGCAGACGAAGGGGTTCGGACTCTGAAAATCTGCCAGCATATGGTTTCTTTTCCGTACTAACTGCTGCAGCATGGTAAACGCGGCACGGTACGGCGCGGGAAGGGCGGCGACAAGGAGAATCGGGGATACCATGTAAACTGATACGTCAGGTCAGCCAGCCACCTACACGACCAACTGCATCGACTAGGCACGGAAGCTACCTTCCCGCGCATTAGAGAGCGGAGCAAGCGGCAAAAACATGGCCTCAAGAGACTAACCCGGGAAAAAGAGTCAAGGCGGCAGATCGAAATCAGATCATCCGATCGACAACACATCAAAAGCATA
This sequence comes from Fusarium vanettenii 77-13-4, assembly GCF_000151355.1. NCBI lineage: Eukaryota > Fungi > Ascomycota > Sordariomycetes > Hypocreales > Nectriaceae > Fusarium > Fusarium vanettenii. The sequence continues at coordinate 35,421 of NW_003315805.1, read as the reverse complement.
ACACAGGGGTCATTGCCAAGGTCCACTTGTTGATGGGTCGCCTTGGAAATGAATCTGCAGGACTTGAACCCACCCCTGTGAGCATCTGGGATCGACACAGACGTGCATCTAGTGAGTGTCATCGGGTATGGGGGGGGGTGGCAGTGCTCGCTTCCCTCGTGAAAGAAAGAAAAAAGTAGCACCAGCCGTGACGTTCGCCTTACGCCCTACTAGACGGGCTACATGGCTGTCAAAGGGGTTTGAAATGAGATAGAGGGGCTGGCACTATGACCTCGAGAGAGTGAATCTTGATCTTTTACTGCACGGGGTGAATTATACGGCATCGCCATTTTGCCTCTTGTTCAAGCTTCTACCGTGTCTCTAGACGCCCAGCTTGAGCAAACATGCTCTAATTGTCTTGTGCGGTGCTGGGTGTAAAGCCTACTCGCCCGAGAGCAAAACGAGGGAAGGTTAAAGAGGCGTCTCGGAGGAGCTGTACTACACCGTACAACCAGTCCTCCACAGTTAATCTAGCTTTAAACTATTCTAGCAATGTGTCTCCCTCTTCTTCCTCTATTTCCTCCCCCTTCTTTTCCACGGCCAGCTTTGCGTAGAGAGCAGCAAAGGCCGAGGCCTCAGGACCCTTTTCCAGGAGCTCTCGCGGAGGTCCAAACTCTTGCAACTCGCCTGCATCAAGAACAGCTACCATATCAAAGTCGTCCAGAGCCGACTCAAGCTTATGAACGATGGCAATCACTGTGCGGTTCTCGAACCGCTCACGCAGGACACGCTGGACAAGCTCATCGACGTGCGAGTCCACGCTGGTAGTGTCAGTATCTGGTGCACAAATGGGGGGGAGATAGAGGGCGTGGCATTGTACCTGCTTGTGGCTTCATCGAGAACAACGACGGGCGATGGGCGCAGGATGGCGCGTGCAATGCAAAAGAGCTGCCTTTGGCCATGGGAGAGGTGCAGCACCTCAATGGGCACATCAAGCCCGCCCTTTTCGACTACAATGTCCCACAGGTCTACAGCTCTCAGTGCATCCTCAATTGAAGCATCTGTGAGTCCGGAAGAAGGGTCCGCATTCAGCCGTACGCTGCCTCCCTCGATGAGGAACGCATCCTGCGGCACAGCCACTAGCCGAGTGCGAACCTGTTCACGGGGCAGCGTGCTAATGTCAAGCTCGTCTATAGTTATGCGGCCACCATGGAGGTCTATCATGCGGAAAAGGCATGAGACCATGGAACTCTTACCACTGCGAGGGAATATGGGTTAGCTGGAGAGGTCTACTAGAGGAACATGTTGGAGCCGCGTTACCTTCCAGTCCGTCCGCAAATGCCAATCTTTTGCCCCGCCTGGATCGACATGGATATGTTTTTCAGGACATGCTCGGAGTGCCTGTAAAAGGATGGGTTAGCAAGTGATTATGTGTGGGGATGAAGCGTTGACGTACCTATATCCAGCCGAGACATTGTCGAACTTAATGGTCCCCATGGATGGCCACATGGGCGGCGGTTGTTCCTTTTCCTGGGGTTCATGCTCCGAAGCGGTGTGGGATGTGAAAGACTTGATCCTAGAGATTGCGCCGATTTGAGTCTCCAAGTTTGTCCAGAAAGTCATCAATAGCTTGAGGTGCTGGCTAAACTGGATGATGTTAACGAGGGCAACTCCAATCAAACCTGTTGGGAGTACGCCTCTGAGTTGGGTAACAAGAACCATGACCAGCACAGCGATGAAGGCCACAAACATGTCGAGGACAAAGGTCAGCCAACGCTGAACCGCAAAGAGAAGATAGAAGGGCTTTTGGGACCGGTCCAGCAACTCGTGGTGTTTCTTCTCGAGGGCACCGCGCCACCCAAACGCGCGCAGTGTCACCAGTCCAGTGACAGACTCGGTGAACAGGGCATAGAGCGGGCTCTTTGCCTCCAGATCCATAAATCGAAGCTGGCGGGATGTGCGTAGGTACGTGTGCTGGACCACCCACAACGCCGCGAACAAAAAGGGGAATGCGACGGCCGTATAATACGAACCAGCGGCGATGAGTGCCATCTCGGCGATGCACAGCACGAAAGTAGCAAAGGTGTTGAGCGCTGAGAGGGGCAAGTCCATATCGATGAGCTGGAGATCTTGGCTGAAGCGGTTGATAGTGACGCCAGTGTCGGTCGCGGCGAAGAAGGACATTGGTGCGTTGAGGACTGTCTTGAGCAGACTCTGGTGGAAGTTGTTACCTGATAGAGGTACCATGGTGACGATCATCTGCCAGGTGCTTACGACTAGGAAGATAATGGCCAAGGCACCCAGCATGGCGTAGATACCTAGGTAGTAGCCGAGCCGTGTAAATGGATCCTTGGCATTGGCAGCTGCCCACCAGTTGAGCCAGATGGTGGGGAAGGACTGGCTGAAGATGAAGGCACAGATGGCGGCGACAAAGATCAAGGTTGGGATCCAGCCGATGGCGCGGATGTAGTATGTGTAGATTGCCACGTCCCCAGTGCGACGGCCGGCCTCGTCTTCGAGGTCCTCGAGAAGGGCTTCTTCAGAGTTGACCAGGGCATGAGCCGATGCCTCGGTAGGGGCAGGGGTCGCATTAGAGGCTTGCTCGTATGTCCAGTCTGCCGAGGATACGAGGGAGCGAGACACGTAGCCGCCAGAGCCGGTCAGCTTGTCCAAGCTCCCCTGCTCGCAGCCTACACCGGTGCCATCGAGACTAAGGATGTGATCTGCGTAGGGAATTCGCGTACCGCGTGAAGAGGCGACGACAACGGTTGCCTTGAGCTGCCGCAGGATGCCGTGAGTGCCAAGGAGGTTGTGGAATACGGCATTTTCAGTGTGCGCATCCAATCCGCTGAAGACGTCATCTAGGATAATGACATCTTTCTGCGCATACAGAGCTCTTGCCAGACTGATTCTTTGACTCTGGCCTCCGCTGAGAACAATACCCTTGCTTCCTATCGTGGTGAGATCCCCCCTAGGAAGCTGGGAGAGATCTTGTCTCAAGGCGCAAGCATCCAGCACCTGCTGATACCAGCGCTCATCTGCTGGTGAGAAAGCGATAATGCTATCTCGCACGGTACCGTTCATGTGCCACGGGGTCTGGTCGCAGTATCCAATTTCGGAGCTCGATACTTGGACGGACCCAGCCATGATACCAACCTCTCCAAGGAATGCCTTGAGAAGAGTCGATTTGCCACTGCCGACCGGCCCAACGAGAAGCGTGAACTTGCCCAGTGGGACTAGGACATCGATGCCGCTCAAGATGGGCTTTTTGGTGGTGTCGTATCCAAAAGAGCCAGCCTTGACGATGACAGCGTTGCCATTCAATGAAGTCTTGGCCATTGCCTCTTTCAGTAACTTGGGCTCTTCTTCGGGTGAAGAACAGTTCTTCTCGGGCTCACTGCCTGAAGACCTGGAGCCTAAGGAGTCGTCACCTTCGATGCCATCCTGGATGACTCTATCATCGACGCGGACATCTGTACTGAGGAAAGATTGGATGCGCACAAAACTCCCGATGGACCCCATCAGGGAGGACAGGGACGTAACAAACGAAGTCAGAGGATCCTGTAGGAGTGCAAACAGAGATAAAGACGTAAACATGCGGTTTGTGTCCAAGTTACTGCCTCCCCCCCGTGACTGGGCGAGCACGCTGTACGCCGTGAAGGTCAGGATGGGGGCGAAGATAGGAGCAAGGTAGGCTATAGGTGTCATAGTTAGCGAGGTTTCTTGGGAGCAGCGCTCATGACATGTGAATCCATTGTAGGTACTCACCCAAGACCATGTTCCAGATCAACAACCTGCGGAACTTGCCCGAGATGTGCATCTCCTCGTTCCGCATGGCCTGAATGCGTGTGCCGAGAACGTCGGTCAGGCCGCACATTTTGACGCCCTTCATGGCCCCCAGCATCTGCGATGTTGCCGCGATTCTCTTTTCGATGGCCTCGAGCCACATAGCTTGGCGAGCCATGACGAAGCTGACGGCAATAACAGAACCGACGATGGAGACTGAATTTGTGCCGAGTCAGCACATTGATCATTCGTTATAGCTCCTCGAAATCCAGTGTGAACTTACAGATTGCGGCTCCGACAGGAATGAGGCAAACAACGCCGAGCTGACGTTCCAACAGGTAGACTGCCACGGCAATCTCGACCAAGTTGGCCCAGACGTCGTGAGCGGTGCGCCATCCCGTGTCAATCCTCTCAATATCAGCGCTCATCAGTGTCAGGGCTGCGGTAGGGTCGGCAGCCGTGATGTTGATATCTGTAGCCTTGTCATACAGCATCGTTATGAGCTGACCACGTGCCATGGTGATGGCGCGATACGTCAGGTGCTGGTACTGACCAGTCGTGACCTGTGATGTTAAGCATCAGTTAGATGCTGCTATGACTCTCACGTAGGGAAGAACATACTCCTATCCCGACGAAGACAATGAACCAGGTGCCTATGAGGCCGTATCCCTGGTTCATATCGTTAGAGTCGCTATCCTTTTCGGCCCACGCCAGTGTCGTTGAGATGAGGAAGGGTTGGCAAAAGGTAAAGGCAATGAAGCACAGACGCGGGAAAATGATGGACAGAATAGGCCCCTTTAGTGTTCTGAGAACGACCAAGATTAAACCACTGCCCTCTTTTTTAGATGCTATGTGACTGTTAGTATCCCGTATGTTGCATGCATGTGCAGTGCTGGAGGTTGGACGACAAACATTTAACCCAGGCAGTCTGCACTAGGTCCTGCAGATATGAAGACTTGAAATGCTTTGCAAGAGGGAACAAAGACTCAATCTCCAATTTCTTGGAGTAGCCAGCGCGGAATAGAGGGAGTTGCCACCAAAATACCCATTGGGAGAAGACGCCGCTCGTCACCTCGGGAGGCAATGTGCGGTACTGAGGACGTAAGAAATCGCGTTTCTCGACAGTCTCGACAACCAGCATGGCAATCTTTATGACCGTGGCGACAAGGGCGGCAATGGCCGGGGACCGATTGTAGCCCTGAAGCCATAGTGTTCGCGTTCGTGTAGCGTCAAAGAGCACCGAGAAGAGTAGGAAGAGGTTGAGCACCGTCGATGGCCGATACGAGTAGACATGCTCAACATAGGATAGGCCTAATAGGCTAATTGATGCGACAAACGATAAGGCGGCAGTTGGTAGGGAGGCTTTGGTGACGACGGCTGAAGATTGAGTCAACAAGACGAGAAAGCCGATTTGCGATGCGATGAGAAAAAGGCACAAGATCTAACAATTGTTAGAACACAGGTCACGGGAAACATTAGAGCAGTCGACTTGCAAGTTTGAAGTATAGCCAGTAGCTGCTTTCAACCTTTACCGTGTTCTTGCGCAGGAGGTAGACAGCTCGACACGGAGCTGCGAGGAGTAACAAGGCATTGATGGGTACAACAAGTATCGACTCTTCAAAGAGCAGCGTAAAGTCGAAGCCGCCTCTGCAGCCAGTCGCATGCGGCCCGAAAGAGTCGTCGTCGCACAAAGATGAGGCCATGGCGGTCGCGGATGGGATTTTTTCCTCAACCTGCCCAGAGACCCGAGGGCAATGAGCGCAATTGAACGTTCAACGGAGCTGCAAACAGATAGAGGGCCATCCGTATCCTGCCTTGAGGAAAGCAAAGTGGCCAAAAGAACACGCAAAAAAAAAAAGAAGGAAAAAAAAAGACACGTCAGACATGGTTCGGACATGGTTCAGACAGACAGGATATTGTGGTGTGGAGTAGCCCGCTTGGCGCGACATGATATGAGCAAGGCGGGTCGAAAAGAGCGCCTCACTAAAATTGTATAGTTCCAATAGTTATGGAGAGATCAATGGTGATTCATTCTGATCAGATAGTTATGGGGCCGGGACGGGCCGGGACGGGCCGGAAAAGGCACGACACATCACATTAACTCAGCTCAACGTCCAACTGCCGTGCCAAGGCATGGTACCAGCCAGGCTAATGCGGCATGTTGGAGGTTGTGGACTCACGTGGCGCGTCTTACTACGTAGTATCCTTGTTTTATGTCGATCTTGGTAGTATTGCTAGATCCCTCATCTGCCCAGGGGTTGACCAATGGATGAGGACGGGCGGCAAAAAAAACCTGGATGACCACGAGGTGCTGATGAAAACATGGGGCGCCAATGTAACCTCCTCTAGATGTCAACGGAAGAGAAATAATGGTGATAATTTGATAGAGTATTAAAATAACTATGAAAATGTCTTGTTTCTTATGTTAGTCTGGTAGCTTGACCTTGGTTCGACTATCAACTTAATCCCTGTTTGCTATCTCAACTTGGTATCTCTAGATCCTTTTACGGCTGCGCAATGGCGTGCTAGCCGGAGGGCTGGGTGGATCTATTTTCCCCTTCCTTGTTGTTGGTACATGATCGAGTCAGTGAAGGGCTCAGACAAACCAAGAATTGGACGGGGCGTCCCACCAAGACTCGTATTTCTCCCCCGGCCTCATACCCCTGTGTTACCCCTGTGTTCTCTGCAATTGTTGGATCGTGGCCTCCCATACGCTGCTACGTGCATACGAATGCTACCTTCTCGGGTGGTCCCCGCCACCACCCCAGAAGTGAGTAAGATCATCATTGCCCAGGCGCCTGGTGTTGGTTCCATACCTAGTCTTGTCAAGAATAACCGAGAGAGGTACAGTTTCTTGGGGACCACAAAGGACTTGAAAAAGTGAACGAGTCGTATTTCTCTTTACTCTAGCATCCGCTCAGCATTTACAAAGTCTCATAGTGGCAATTAAAGCCCTAGATGATCTCTAGTTTTATTCCTTCTTTAGTAGTTATCATGATATTCGGCCTACTGCCGAATCAGGCTCTGGCTGATCAAGCTAGTCTTTTCTTGTTTGTCCATGGCCAAGACTGTGCATTTCCCCAACCAACATCGTGTGGGGCAGTATTGATTATTTCTGAACCCCGAGGGTTCCGCGGCGTTGCATTAGTGGCTGGTTCCCTTGAAATGTGAGTGTAATTGGTTTCTACATGCAGCTGTAAAATGTGTACTGTTTCTACCGTCGCCATCAGCCGAGGTGTTGGATGTCATGTTTTTAATGGTCTTACGTATTGTATCATATTCTATAAGATTACTATGTAATGGGAATAGAGTTAAAGAAAAAAAATCAACGGTCTGCCGTTTTAGGTGCAAGTCACTCAACTAGTAGGCTTTCTTTCCAGCGGCATGCATTCTAACCAAGGATCTCAACGGATACCCTATTCAAATGCCATGTAACTGCCCAGCTTCATGACTCCATAGTCAGATCATCCGGTGTGATTGTGTCATCTAGTCGGTGATCAAGCCACCACTTGAGACCAAAGAAATTGTCAGCAGTGTGAATGATCTCTTTTCTTCATCACCAGGGCCCCGACAGCTGTCCAATACCAGGTCTGTTATCTCATTCTCGTGTTCAGCCTAGTCGTCATTTCAAACCACGGGGGGTTAGCTCCGTTCTCCTGATGTCCGAGTGAAGAGACAACTTACTAACCTCGTAGTGGCAATTCCATGCAGCTCATCATCGATCCGAACTTTTGTACCGACATATTTCTCCACAGGCCTACAGACGAGGCCACGGATGGAGGCTATCCAGAGCTGAAGCGCCGGAGTGCGCATGGCCTCAGCCTGACTGTAGTTGTCATTGGCGTACTTATGGACTGGGTGGGCAAAGGGTGGAGACAAGGAGGTTGTTTTCCAGCTGAAGCCAGGATCTATTTGCTTTGAATTCTCATCAGGGACCAGCATAGTTATTGTCTCCCGAGTCAGTGCATCCACCTACATCATGACAACGCGCAAAATATTCCTCCTGCCTTGAAGGCCAACCCCCCTGGTCGGACGTGGCTTGCTTGCACCCACGCGCTCCCCTTTCGGGGAGTGAGGCGTTCCCGCCTTGCTTCGAGTCTTGTTCGTAGCTAGGTCAATTATATCTGCTTCATGATCCATCCCAGCAGCCGTACGCTTGCCCATGAGGTCTATGATTCCTTCGACGCAGAAGCTTTAGACTCTGCTTCATGTTAATCAACTGTTTCATCTACCCCCCTCGAGACACACTATATGCACACAATATCGCCAAACCCTTTCAAGACATTCCAAACGATGGAGCCACCTGCTTGCGGTTGTATCCAGGTGTCTGGTCGATCAATGCAAGATTTGGAGCCCAGCATCTTCCCGGCATTCGACGTGGGTGAGAAGGATGAGTCCAGTCCCCCGGGTTTTACCAGTCGGTTGGGATGCAGTGCACCCGGGGATCTGCCTCAGACGTGCAGCGTTCTATGCACAGCATGGGGAGTTCTTCTCGGATGTTTCACTGGACTTGAGACTGTCTACCATGGCTTTGACTGCGACCATAACATCACCACAACCTCGGGACGTGGACATGATGTTACGCCAACTGCACAGCTGAACGTGCCCGCCAATCAGAGTGTTCGAAGCATCCTGGCCGGTGGCTTTTGCACGCTGCTGTTCCTACCGGAGACCAAGGCACAAACGTTGTACAACACCACACTTTCCATCCGCAACTTTGCCCGCGAGCCGAGCGATGATAATGATGAGAACCGAAAGATGAGCCACGATTCTCTTTCATGGTGCAAGATGCATATGCTCGTGGACCCTACCACCCTCGACACCGTCCTGTCGTGGGACCCCGTCTTCATGACTCGAGAACAGGCGGCGAACATCAGCAACACCTATGACAAGATTGTCAGTGAAATCATCAACCGCCCCGAGACTCTCGTATCAAACCTCGACTGGTTTGGTGACCGAAACGAGCGGCAAGTCCTGGCGTGGAACAGCAACCCAAAGAGCAATGTGCAGGAGTGCATACACCAAGCCGTATCCAAGCATGGTGCATTGCGACCTGATGCAGAGGCGGTTTGCGCTTGGGACGGGAGCTTTTCATACTCCCAACTTTTATCTCTCTCGGATCGCCTTGCTTGTCGCTTACAAGCCTCGGGCGTTGGGCCCGAGATCTTTGTGCCGATTTGCTTCGACAAGTCCAAGTGGACTGTCGTTGCCATGCTGGCCGTGCTCAAAGCAAGTGGGATCTTCGTGCCTCTTGATCCTACACACCCATTACCGCGCCTACAGTCCCTGGCACGCAAGGTACAAGCCCAGACCATCTTGTGTTCTCCCCAGCACCAAGCCATGCTAGCGAGTGTGGCGGCCGAGTTGATCCCTGTTGACGACCAACTGTTCATGGAGTTGGCCGAGCACGACGGCAGCGAGGTCAACTGTGGTTCATGGAGCAACGGTGCCTACATGATTTACACAAGTGGAACGACTGGAGAGCCAAAGGGCGCGTTGATTCAGCATGGGGCCCTCATGTCGAGCGCCCTTGTCCATGGACCTGCCATGATGATGGACTCCAACACGCGATCACTGCAGTTCGCCGCGTCCACTTTTGACGTGAGCATCACCGAGATCCTCACGTGCTTGGTTCTTGGTGGCTGCGTCTGCATACCCAGCGAGGATGCCCGGCTTAACGCCATCGAGGATGCCATCACGCAGCTCCGAGCCAACTGGGCGCTACTGACGCCAACCTTTGTCAAATTTATAGACCCTGCCAAGGTGCCATCCCTCTGCACACTTGTTACTGGCGGGGAAGCCATGACGCAAGCCGTCATTGACTCGTGGTCTCACATCAACCTCATCAACTGCTATGGCCCTGCAGAAATCTCGGTTGTTTCACACGTAAACCGAGGTATGAGGAAAGGCAAGAACCCGTTGAATATCGGCCACCAGGTCGGCGTTCATTGCTGGGTTGTTGATAGGTACAACCACGACCGACTGATGCCCCTGGGAGCGGTGGGTGAGCTGGTCATCGAAGGCCACACGCTTGCACGGGAGTACTACAAGGAGCCCGAGAAGACGAGCGAGGCTTTCATTGTTGATCCCGCGTGGACACGCAACCAACCACGGCAGAATGGCCCTAGGCGCATGTACAAGACGGGCGATCTCGTCAAGTACAACCATGACGGCACCCTTCACATCGCCGGGCGCAAAGGCTCTCAGATCAAGTTTCACGGACAGCGCATAGAGCTGGGCGAGATTGAGCACCATCTCAGCGTCAGTGCTTGTATAAAGCACGGCATGGTCGTTCTGGCCAAGGAAGGTTTCTGCAAAGGCCGACTCTTGGCCATTGTTCAGCTCAGCGATGCTTCGAACCAGGACCTAGTGCCCAAGGGCCAACCTTACAAGTTGATTGATGGTCAACTGGAAGACACTGCGCGAGTCAAAATCGCCGAGGCAAAAGAGCTTCTGGCCGAAAGGCTGCCACCCTACATGATCCCTTCCATGTGGATCGCCGTTGAGTTCATCCCTCGTCTTCAGTCAGGAAAGCTTGACCGCAAGCAGACTGCGAAGTGGGTTGATGACATGAGCGAGACTCTGTACCGACAACTCAACCCTGTCATAGCCACCAGGACTTCAGAGGACCTCGAGTTCTCCAGCAAGACCGAGTCAGAGCTACACGAGATCTGGATGCACGTTCTGAACCTCAAAGCGGAACAGCTTGGCCTTGGACAGTCCTTCCTAAGCGTTGGCGGTGACTCCATCTCGGCGATGCAAGTGATGAGCGAGTGCAGGAAACGTGGCCTCGGGCTGAACGTTTCGCAAATCATTGCTTGCAAATCAATCAGAGCGCTGGCACTGCAAGTCAAGGATATCGATAGGCCATCGTTCCACCTGGAGGCTCTGGAACAACCCTTCGAGCTCTCGCCCATACAGAAGCTCTACTTTGCTAGACCCAACCACGACCAAGGCCACTACAACCAGAGCTTTCTCCTTCGCACAAGCCAGCGCATTCTTGAGCCAGATATGCGCAAGGCCATCGAGACCATCATAAGGAGACACTCGATGCTCCGTGCCAGGTTCAGCCAGGACGCCGTCGGTGAATGGAAGCAGCGAGTTACTAACGAGATTTCGTCCTCGTATCGGTTGCGTACCCTAACCCTGGCTTCGAGTGAGGAAGTTGGCCGCTCCCTCATCGACAGCCAGACTTGCCTTGAGGTTACTGACGGTCCTCTGCTTGCTGCTGACCTCATTGATATAAATGGGGAAGAAGAGCTCCTGTTCGTGGTCGCGCATCATTTGGTCATTGACCTTGTATCCTGGAGGATCATTCTCCAGGAGCTAGAAGAGCTGCTGCTCCGGCCTGAACTGGTCCCCGGCACAGATCGCCCTCTGCCTTTCCAGGTCTGGTGCAAGATGCAGTTGGAACATGCCGAGGCCCAGACGCCGGAGCAAGCTCTGCCAATCCATGGCATCCCTGACGGGAACGCCGAGTACTGGGGAATGGTGGACACGCCGAATGTCTACGGACAGATGGCCCATGAAGGCTTCGAAATTGGACCTCGACAAACATCCCTTCTCCTATCCAAATGCCATGAGTCATTGCGCACCGAGATTCCCGACGTTCTCCTGGCGGCCATGATCTTCTCTTTTGGTCAGACATTCACGGACCGCCCGATCCCGGCTGTGTTCGCCGAAGGACACGGCCGAGAACCCTGGGATACTTCCATCGACCTGTCCAACGTGGTTGGATGGTTCACAACCATTTACCCGGTCTTTGCTGGAGCAGAGGCGCAATCCAGTCTCGTTGACACGGCGAAGCTGGTCAAAGATGGACGGCGCAAAGTTCCCGATAGTGGGAGACCTTACTTTGCGAGCCGCTGGCTGACAAAAGCGGGCGAAGACGCCTTTTCCCGTCACTGGCCGCTTGAGATTACCTTCAACTACCTTGGCCAGTATCAACAACTGGAGCGTGAGGGTGCTCTCTTCACCCCTGTGAGGGATATCGCTGGCGAGGTCAAGGGTGCTACCGACGGTGCAGACGTCGGTCCCCTAACAACCTGCATCTCCCTTTTCGAGGCTTCTGCTGTCATCATCAAGGGTTCTCTCCGGTTCTCCTTTGTCTTCAATCAAAACATGAACCATCAGCCCGAAATTCGTCAGTGGATTTCTTCTTGTCAACAGAGTCTCGGCGCCCTGATTGAATCTCTGAGCGTCATGCCCCCTGAGCCTACGCTGAGCGACTTCCCACTACTCTCCCTGACCTACGACCGTCTTCGACTCCTCACGGAAGAAAAGCTCACCGAGGCTGGAGTTAGATCTATGAATCTAGTCGAAGATGCCTACCCTTGCTCTCCCCTGCAATCGGGACTCTTGATCAGCACGACAAAGAACAGCGCCTTTTACGCCGCTTACACGCTCCATCAGGTCAAGAGCAGAAGCGGTATGCCCGTGGACGTCACCAAACTTGCCAATGCTTGGAGACGCTTGATTGAGTACCACCCCATGCTCAGGACCATCTTCGTTGAGAGCGTGGCCCAGCAAGACTCACTCTACGATCAGGTAGTTCTCAAGGAAGTCGACTTTCCGCTCATTGTGTCAGAGAAGGATACAAAAGAGGACGCCCTGACCGCTCTGAGCGCCCCGCCTCTGCACCAAAGAGACAACTCTCAGCTGTTGCATCACTTTGAGGTTTGCGCAACCAAGAGCGGTGAAGTCTTTTGCAGACTTGACATTAGCCACGTCATGATGGATGGGACATCTCTGTCAATTCTCTTCCGTGACCTCGCCCTGGCGTACGAGGGCGGCTGTGGATCTGGGGAAGGTCCGCTGTACCGGAACTACATCAAACACCTCCAAGACCAGGCCATTCAGCCCGGTATCGACTACTGGAAGTCATACTTGGCGGACGTTGAGCCGTGCCACTTTCCCGTTCTCGACGACGGCATCGTTGCGGAATCAAAGGACTTGAGATACCTCAGGGTCAAGTTTGGCGAGTTGGCGAACCTGCAGAGCTTGTGTGACGATCAGGGAGTCACCATTGTCAACGCTATATACGCTGCCTGGGCATTGACACTGCGTCTTTATACATCCTCGGAGGATGTCTGCTTCGGCTATTTGACGTCGTCTCGTGACTTGCAGATCCAAGGCATCCATGACGTTGTCGGGCCCGTCATCAACATTGTGCCATGCCGCGTCAACGTTGGCGCGTCTACCACTCTCGGGGACATGATGAGCTTAGTGCAGAGAGATTACCTGGATAGCCTGGACTACCGACACACTCCCTTGGCCGAAGTCCAGCACGCACTGCACCTCTCCGACATCGCTCTGTTTAACACAGCCGTGTCATACAGAAAGCTGCTTCCTACCCTGCAAAGCCCTCCGGATCTCGTATTCGAGGAGTGTCGTCCTACCTATGATCCCGACGAGTACAACGTATCCGTCAACATCGAGGCAGGCGAGAATGACATGGCTATTGACCTGATGTACTGGTCGGATACCCTGTCAGACGGACAGGCTGCGAATGTTGCCAGCACTTTTACCAAGGCGCTCAGCAATGTGCTTCATCACTGCAACCGGCCCGTGGCTCAGCTCGATCACCTCGGTTCCTGGCACCGCCTGCAGCTCTGCGAGTGGAACAAGCAGATGCCCGAAGCCGTTGAAAGCTGCCTTCACGACTTGTTCAAACAGCAGGCACTGTCTCGCCCTGATGCTCCCGCGCTGGCTTCGTGGGACATGAATTTCACCTATGCTGAGCTTGATGACGCCTCTACCAAGCTTGCTCATCACATCGTCTCCTTGGGTGTCGGCGTGGAAGACTTTGTGCTCGTCTGTTTCGACAAGTCTGCTTTCGCCATAGTAGCCATGCTGGCCATCCTGAAGGCGGGAGGGGTAGCCGTGCCCCTAGATCCAACGCATCCGGATACCGCGTTGCGATTTCGTGCCGAGGACACAGACGCCTCTTCCGCTCTCGTGTCTCCTTCTGTGGTGCACAGGATCAGTACCATGGTCAAGACAACAGTAGCTGTAGACGCCCAGCTTCTCCAGACCATCTCCATGACACAGGATGGCGTTTCTCTTCCCAAAGTCACACCCAACAACGCCTGTTTCGTCATCTACACCTCTGGGAGTAGCGGAACGCCCAAGGGAGTGGTGCTCGAGCATAGGGGGATTGCCACCAATGCCGAGTACTCGGGGCCCAAGCTAGGCTATGAGCAAGACTCAAGGGTGCTGCAGTTTGCCTCTCACACCTTTGACAATAGTCTCGCCGAGATATTCACCACACTCACCCGTGGAGGCTGCGTATGCGTACCTTCGGACCACGAGAGGTTGAACGATTTGGCCGGTGCCATTAACCGCTACGAGGTTACATTGGCCGATATAACCCCTACCGTCGCTTGCTTTCTCCATCCGACTGAGGTCCCAACCTTGAAGACTTTGGCTCTGGGCGGTGAAGCTGTAACTACCAAGTGCGTTGACATCTGGCGCGACTTTGTATCTCTGCAATGTTGCTACGGACCCTCCGAATGCTCCGTCAACGCAACTTACAGTGGCGATATTGCCAAGCCAGGCAGAGCCACAAACATCGGCCGCGCCATCGGCAGTGTCGCTTGGGTTGTCGATGCCAGCGACCACAACTCTCTGGTTCCCATAGGTTGCGTAGGTGAGCTTCTCATAGACGGCCCCATCGTCTCTCGAGGCTACCTGAACCTGCCCGAGAGGATGGCACAATCCTTTATCTCTCCACCTGCCTTTGTGGAAGGGATACTTCAAGGCGTCAACATGGAGCGTAAGCTCTACAAGACCGGGGACCTGGTATGCTGCAACTCTGACGGTACTCTTACGTACTTGGGGCGAAAGGATACTCAAGTCAAGCTCAACGGCCAGCGCATCGAACTTGGAGAGATTGAGCATCACATTGAAAAGAACCTCCCTGAGAGCTGGCTGTCTGCTGTGGAGCTCATTGTGTCTGAGGGCCGAAAATCTCTGGCCTGTTTTGTTTGTGCCGATGCAGATACCTCCTTCCCCGACAGCAGCGACGACGGCATCATACTAGACTTAGACGATGCTTTTAGGACTCGCGCCAAAGCCTTAGAGAGTCATTTGTCAATGGTCGTCCCCGCTTACATGATCCCATCCATGTGGCTACCCATCCTCAAGATGCCACTCACTCCGTCTGGGAAGTTGGACCGACGCAGTCTCCGACTACTAGCACAGGCGGTGCCGATGTCGCTGATGAGCACCTACAAGCTCGCCTCCAAGTCTGGTAGGAACCCATCGAGCGAAGCAGAGAAACAACTGGCCAGTATGTGGGCTCATGTGCTGAATATCGACCTGGCGTCCATCGGAGTCGAAGATCATTTCTTTAGACTTGGAGGCGACTCGATCAACGCAATGAGACTTGTGACACTTGCACGGCAGTCTGACATCAACTTGACCGTGGCTAGCATCTTCCAGAAGGCAACCTTGCTGGATATGGCCAACTCAGCATTCCCCATGTCCAAGGCTACAGTCACGGCCGTCCAGCCGTTCTCGTTGTTACCCAATGTAGCCTCGATGGATGTGTTACAGCGAGAGGTTGCAGCCTTTGCTCGCATCAATGTCGATGCCATTCGGGACATTTACCCTTGCACTGCAACACAAGAGGGTCTTATGGCGCTTTCGACCAGAGAGCCTGGGGCATATGTTGCTCAACTCATCTATCGCCTCCCGGGCGACGTAGATATCGCCAGGTTCAAGAGGGCCTGTCATCTCGTTGTCCAAGCTGAGCCTACCCTACGAACAAGGATCGTACATACCGATGATGCCGGGTCTGTGCAGGTCGTGTTGTCCGAGGATACTCCCCAATGGTCTACGGTTTCCAGCTTGTCCGATGCAGAACAGTCTCGGTGCCAGATTCCGCTCCACAACGGTGGGAGATTGACTGGCTACAACCTCGTTGACGATGGCCCCACCGGGGTCTTCTTTGTCTGGACTATTCACCATGCGCTCTACGACGGTTGGTGTCTACCTCTCATCCTGGACAAGATCAAGCGATGCTACCAAGAGGTGCCTCCGAGCCCAGCACAGCTCAGCGGCCCCTCATACTCCAACTTCATCCGGTATCTTGCAGGAGTTGACTTGGATCAAGCAAGCGAGTTCTGGAAGTCCCATCTATCCAACGTCTCAGCCCAGCACTTCCCACGTCTGCCCAACCCTGATTACCAGGCAAGTGCTAGCAGTCTGATGATTCACAAGGCAGACCTGATCCGCCAGTCTGGATCAGAGATTACCACTGCCACGAGAATCCGCGCAGCTTGGGCCTTGACAGTTTCCATCTACTCGGCATCAGACGATGTTGTCTTCTGGGAAACCGTCACAGGCCGTGATGCCCCTGTCCCCGGGATTGAGGAAATAGTGGGAGTGACGTTAGCGACTGTACCAATGCGGATGGTGCTGGAGCCATCGACAACAATTGCTGGGCTTCTTGGCTACGTCCAAGCTCAGTCGGCAGCAATGAGAACGCACCAACATACCGGTATTCAGCACATCAGACGCATCAATGCCGACACGGCTCTTGCTTGTGGCGCGCAGAACCTCTTGGCCATCAATCACGGGTCACGAGAGTCAACCGATTCATTCTGGGACGAGCAGACCAACGAGATGGCTGGCACCAACTTCTACTCATACCCCCTCATGCTTTCGTGCCATATTGGAGACGGCGAGCTTGAGACAGTTGTCCATTATGACGCAGACGTCATCTCAGCATCGCAGATGCAGCGTGTCATGGACCTGTTCGCCATGATGTTGCAATCGGTCTCATCTTCTGAACTTATGGACGAAAGGGTGGAAGACCTGTCCATTTTGACTCCGAATGACCTTCAGACACTGCAAGATATGAATCATGCAACAACAACACCTGTGGACCAATTCATACACCATGTCATTCAGGCTCAGGGCATTACTCAAGCGCAAGACAAGCTGGCCATCCATGCATGGGACCAAAGCCTCACATATGCGGAACTGGACGCTCAATCAAGCCGTCTTGCGTGTGTCCTAGTTGAGAACGGCGTCAGTGTGGACTCCATTGTTCCATTCTGCATGGAAAAATCATCTCTTGTTGTTGTCTCCATCTTGGCCATCCTTAAATCAAACGCTGCATTCGTCCCGCTGGACCCCGCACATCCTGATGCCCGAATCAACGGCATTCTTGCCGATGTTGACGCTACGGTTGTCCTCTGCTCCCCCCAGTACGCTGAGCGCCTGGAGAATCTCGGAACGAAGGCAGTCCGGATCTCACAGGACTTTGTTCACAGCATCCCACCGCACCAACAACCGACTGTTTCCATGTCTACCAATAGCCCTGCCTACGTTATCTATACTTCAGGAAGTACCGGGAAACCGAAGGGAACGATTGTTGGCCACTCGGCCTTTTGTACTGGTGCAACTGCGCATGGTCTTGCCATGGGCATGGACGAGTCATCTCGAGTCTTGCAATTTGCTTCATATACTTTCGACGCCAGCATTATGGAGATGTTGACGACTCTTATCCATGGCGGCACGGTCTGTGTGCCTAGTGACGAGGAACGCATGGGTGATATTGCAGGCGCCATCAGCCGCATGCGCGTCAACTGGGCTTTATTGACGCCCTCAGTCGCCCAGTTGATTCAACCGTCCCTCGTACCTGAGCTCAAAACCCTTGTGCTTGGCGGAGAGGCGATGTCGTCTGCTCACATCTCTTCCTGGGCATCATCTGTCCAGTTGATGAACGCCTACGGCCCTTCGGAGAGTTCCGTGGTGGCGGCCGTTAACCCGGCCGTCACGCTTGAATCTGGCCCTTCCAATATCGGGCGTGCGGTGGGAGGTCTTTGCTGGGTCGTCGATGCGACCAACCACGACAGACTGGTCCCCATCGGCGTAGCTGGCGAGCTCGTGGTGGAGGGCCCAATCCTTGCCCAGGGCTACCTCAAGAACCCCGAAAAGACTGCGGAATCCTTCATCACCAACCCAAAGTGGTGCAACAAGTTCCCCAGTGCATCCGCAGGCCCTGAGCGCAGGTTGTACAAGACTGGAGATCTCGTCAAACTCGCCGAAGATGGATCCATTCTCTTCCAGGGCCGTAAGGACAACCAAGTCAAGGTCAACGGTCAGAGGCTGGAGTTGTCTGAAGTTGAGCACCATCTCAGCGCAGACCCTGCCATCCAGTATGGCCTGGCTGCTGTTCCATCGTCTGGCCCTTTCAAGGGGCGTCTAGTCGCCATCCTGTCTTTGCAATCTTTTGCTGCTATCAAACAAGAGATGGTGGGAGATGAAGAGATGCAGATCGTCGGACAGTTTGCCTCCCCGCAGTTGACAGGCATCCGCGAGCGTCTATCAAGACACCTGGCAGCTTGGATGATTCCATCCTCGTGGATCATCGTGAACCGCATCTGTCTCCTTCCCTCCGGCAAGCTTGATCGTCGGCGTGCCGTGGACTGGGCCGAGAAGATGACTGCGGAGCAACACCAGCTGGTTCTCAACGCGCAGGAAAAGGCATCTGCTTTAGGCAGAGAAGCATCAGAGGTTGAGGTAAAGCTTAGGGCTGCCTGGGCTAAGGTTCTTAACCTCGAGATGAACATGGTGCCGTTCAAGCAGTCTTTCCTCCATCTGGGAGGCGACTCCATCTCCGCCATGCAGTTGATGGCCGTCTGTCGGTCTTTGAACATTGGTGTTTCGGTCGGACAAATCATGCAGAGCAAGTCCATCGTCGAACTTGCATCTCATGTCACTGCCGTTGAGGATGTTGTGCATGTTCAGGAGCGGGAGAATGAGTCGTTTGACTTGTCGCCCATTCAGAAAGTGTACTTTGAGTGCATGGGTACTGAGTCTACTCATTTCAACCAGAGCATGCTTTTGAGAACCGGACGAACAATCACTTCTCAAGAGCTATCGACAGCTTTGGAAACCATCGTCAAGACACACAGCATGCTTCGTGCTCGCTTCTCACAAGTCAATGGCACCTGGTCTCAACGCATAACTGACAACGTCGCTGCCTCGTACACCCTCCGATCACATGCGAACGTTGACCAAGGCCGCCTCTCTTCATTGATCGAAGAGAGCCAGAAATGTCTGGACATTGTTCAGGGTCCTCTCTTTGCCGCGGACATTTTTGAGATGGAGGGAACCGACAATCAAGCCGTTTCATTTGTCGCTCATCACCTCGTTGTCGACGTCGTTTCGTGGAATATCATTCTTCAAGATCTGGAGGGACTCTTGTCATCAGCCGCCTACGATCCTGTCAAGCCGTTTTCTTTCCAGACTTGGAGCCATCTACAACTCGAACAAGCTCAAGGAACGACGAATGTGTTTCATGATATTCCGACTCCTCAACAAGACCTCTCGTACTGGGGAATGCAAGGCGTACCGAACCTTCACGGCGACTCAAGCACCGAAACCATGGAGATTGCCGTCGATGACTCGATTCAGCTCTCGGGCCCTTGCCATGATGCCCTCCAAACCGATGTTGTCGATATCTTATTGGCCTCGCTGTTGGCGTCTTTCCGTCAAACCTTCCCAGACCGCCCTTCAGTGCCATCAATATTCAATGAGGGTCATGGCAGAGAGCCTTTGGATGACAAGCTGGACCTATCACGCACCATTGGATGGTTTACCACTCTTTGCCCCGTCTGCCTCCCCCAGTCCTTGCCATCTGAGCCAGATTTTCTCGATATTGTGCGCTGGGTAAGGGACTTCAGGCGAAAGCTCCCCGGCAAGGGCCGTCCTTACTTTGCTCAGAGCATGTTGTCTCCGGAAAGCCAGACGCATACCCGGGAGTGGCCTGTGGAGGTGGCCTTCAACTTTCTTGGCCAGACAAAGCAAGCTGGATATGAAGAGTCGGTGTTCAGACAGCTTGACGGGGGCATGCTGGACTCTGTGAGTTCCGAAACGGACATTGGGGCCCATGTTCCACGCCTCGCCCTCATTGAGATCTCAGCCTCCTTCTCAAGCAGTAGATTGAACTTCAGCTTCTCTGTCAATCGCCACATGAATCACCAATCACGTATCCGAAACTGGATTGGGGCTTGCAAGGACTACATCCACGAGGCTGTTCAACAGCTTCTCCAGGTCAGACATGAACAACCAACTGCAGATCTGTCCCTGCTTCCCTTGGCTTTTGGCGGCGACTCCCGAATCGACAGAAGGCTCAAGGAACTGGACATTGCCCATCTTGGCGACGTCGAAGCCGCATACCCATGCTCTCCAGCTCAGCAGGGCATTCTCTTCGCACAGATAAGAGACCCCGAGTACTATTCGTACTCGGTCACGTTTTCGGTGAATTGTGCCCAACCAGGCCATGGAGTAGACGTGCAACGCCTAGCAGATGCATGGGGACATGTGGTGCAACGGCATTCCACTCTTCGAACCGTCTTTGTGGACAACTTGCTACAAGAGGGTGCGATGGACCAGATTGTTCTCAGAAAGCATCTTCCCAATATGTCCGTCTTCGAATCCCCCGTCAATGAGCAAGCTAAAAACCTTGACCGACGCTCACGACTGGGTCTTCCCACCAACCAACCACCTCACCGTCTCAACATTTCCAAGACTACTGAAGGAACCGTATTCTGCGTCCTGGAGATGAGCCATGCTATCGCCGATGGAACTTCGATGCCGATTCTGTTCCGTGACCTGGCTTTGGCCTACGAGGGTGCCTTGACCGCAACAACTCTTTCTGTCTACGGCGACTACGTTGCTCACTTGCAGCGAAGCCTAAGCTCTCGCAATGTCGATTACTGGAAGGACTACCTGACTGGATTCGATCCTTGTCACTTACCCTCGCTGACTGGTGGAGCCGCAGAGCCCAAGGTTCTGCGAGCGCTCGACTGGGCCATCTCCAATGCGGCAGACCTTCAGGCATTCTGCACCGACAGAGGTGTCACGCTATCCAACATACTCCAGCTGGCCTGGGCACTGGTGCTTCAGGCATACACGGGCCTTGATGACGTAGGGTATGGGTGCTTGGTTGCTGGGCGGGACATCCCCGTCCGCGACATTGACGAGGCAATCGGCGTCTTCATCAACATGGTCGTGTGCAGAGTGCGTCTTGACCCGGCTACCAGCCTCGGCGATGTCCTCAAGACTGTCCAGGAAGACTCTGCGGCAGCGATGAACAATGGGCATGTTTCGCTTGCTGACTTACAGCACGCCCTGGGCATATCCAATGAAGCTCTCTTCAACACTGCCTACTCGTTCCAGAGAAGGTCCGTCTCCAAGTCAATGGCGACAGGACCTATCTCGTTCGACATCGGTGACGCCCAAGATCCTAGCGAGTACGACATGACCGTCAACGTCGAAGTTTGGGATTCAAATGTTGAGTTGCAGCTGTGTTACTGGACAGACAAGATTTCTGATTCACATGCCAAGAACATTGCCTCTACATTTGACCAGATTCTGACTTCAATCATGACGTGCGACTTGGAGGTGCCAATAGGACAACTCAATATGCTCAGCAACTACTGCTCGCAGCAGCTGGCGTTGTGGAACAATGACGAGCCTGAGGCCCTCGACAAGTGCGTACACCACCTCTTCGAGCACAACGCCCAACAACGACCTAGCGATACACCGGCTATCCAGGCATGGGATGCAAGCTTTACCTACCTCGAACTTGACGCGGCGGCTACAAAGCTCGCCCAGCACTTGGTATCTCTTGGTGTCGGGCCTGAGAGATACGTTCCCCTTTGCTTCGAAAAGTCAGCATGGACAGTCGTGGCCATAATGGCAGTTCTCAAGGCCGGCGGCGCTTTTTGTAGCCTTGATCCTACACACCCACCTGAACGTGTCAACTTCCTCGTCCACAACGTTGATGCTGAGCTGATTCTCTGCTCACCTTCCTTGACACACAAGTTTGAGGGTCTGGATATCCCGACTTTTGCCGTCGGCCTAGAGACGGTATCGCTGCTACCTGATGTGCCGGTTGGCTCGCTTCAAATCCAGGTCTCACCCAGCAACCCGGCCTACATCATCTTCACCTCCGGGACCATGGGTCTTCCAAAGGCTACAATCATCGAGCATGGGGCCTTTACCACTGGAGCTACGGAACACGCTAAGGCTATCAAGATGACCTCGACCTCTCGTGTCCTACAGTTCGCGTCACACACCTTTGATGCCAGTGTCATGGAGATGCTATCCACATTGATAGTGGGCGGTTGCATCTGTATTCCCAGCGATCAGGAGCGCATGAACGACCTGGCCGCTGTCATCACCAAGTTGAACGTTAACTGGACCCTACTTACACCATCTGTGGCAAGTGTGCTCCGGCCGGACAGCGTGCCCACCCTCAAGGTCCTCGTTACGGGCGGAGAAGCGATGTCGATGGACCACATCACCAAGTGGGCAAGCCACGCGGCTCTTGTCAACGCCTATGGCCCTTCCGAAACATCCGTCATTTGTTCAACAAGCACCAAAGTGGACCATGACGGCAACGTCTTGGATTGGGAACCTGCCACGATCGGGCATGCTGTTGGGTGTCGCTGCTGGGTCGTCGATCCGCGCAATCACAACCGTCTCATGGCCATCGGTGGCATCGGAGAGCTTGTGATTGAAGGGCCCATTGTGGCAAGAGGCTATCTGGGCAACGAAGCCAAGACGAGAGAAGCATTCATCCAGCATCCTCCATGGCGGACAGGCATCAAGCTCGCTGGCGACCGAACATATGGCATGTACAAGACTGGTGATCTGGTCGCGTACAACTTGGATGGCTCTTTGAGCTATAGATCCCGCAAAGACACTCAGATCAAGCTCAACGGACAACGTATCGAGCTCGGCGAGATCGAACATCATGTCAAGGCCAACTTGCCAGCTAATGTTCAGTCAGCCGTGGACTTGGTGGTTCCCCAGAGCCAGACATCAACAAAGGCATTGGCCGTGTTCTTCACAAGCGGCGACGAAGATGTCGAGGATGCAGCGTCTCGAGAGACGGAAGCAATTCTCCTGCCCATGTCAAGTGCTTGCGCCAAACTTGGCCAGTCGCTCAAGACGGCACTTAGGAATGCTCTACCATCACACATGGTGCCAACCGCGTATATCCCGGTGGTCAAGATGCCCTGGACCTTGGCCGGCAAGCTAGACCGCAGCAAGCTCAAGGCCATTGTTCAGTCTATACCGCCTATGCAGATGGCCCCCTACAAGCTCGCCGGGGTCAGACAAGAGCGAGCCCCTGTCACATCGATGCAGCGCAAACTGCAGAAAGTCTGGGGCAAGATTTTGAGCATTGATTCCGGCAAAATCAGCAGAGACGACAACTTCTTCAGACTCGGCGGTGATTCCGTTGGCGCCATGAAGCTTGTCGCCGCCGCCAGGATGGAGGATGTTGTACTCACAGTCATGAACATCTTCAAGAATCCCGTCTTGTCGCACATGGCAACATCATGTAAGCGCGCCAATGACGCCCCCATCACTTCTGTGAAGCGTCTGTCGTTACTTCGAGACGTTGCGTCTCCCTCTCTTCTTCTCGCCGAGCTCTCAGAACGCTGTGGCATCCAGAGGACTCAGATCCAGGATGCGTATCCGTGCAGCTCCCTTCAAGAGGGACTTGTAGCTTCATCTATTCAACAGCCGGGTGCATACGTCGCCAACAATGTCTTTGAGCTGCCTCCTAGTATTGACGTTGACCGTCTGAAGCTCGCATGGCAAAAGACTGTTGACCAAGTCGACATTCTGAGATCGCGAATCGTCAACACCAAATCCCTCAAGTCCTACCAAGTCGTCTTGGAGCCTCATGAGATCGAGTGGGACCACTACAGCAGCCTTGAATCTGCCATTCACAAGGCCCAATCAGTTCCAGAACACAATGGCGGTGCCCTTGCCCGGTATGCAACTGTCAGCTCGGCTGATTCTGGCACCCAATATTTTGTGTGGACCGTCCATCATGCGTTATACGATGCTTGGAGTATGCCTTCTTTACTCAAGTTGGTTTCGCAATACTACTACGGAGATGGTGCTGAAAGGCTCGGTCCGACTGTTCCCTTTGCCAACTTTGTCAAGTACTTGGCCGACATCAATGTACAAGCCTCAGATGACTTCTGGAAGGCTAGGCTTCAAGGCGCTTCTTCTGCATCTCATTTCCCAACCATGTCCTCTGCGACAAGCGCTGAGTCATCTCATGCATCACTGGAGCATACGATTCAGTACAGGAGAGAGGGTCTCGGCATGGACATAACGATTCCAACACTCGTCCGAGCAGCATGGGCTCTTGTCCTGGGGTCTCAAACCGGCTCAGATGACGTCGTCTTTGGCGAGACCTTGTCGGGACGTGATGTTGCTCTTGACCATGTGGAAGATATCATGGGACCAACCTTGACCACCGTGCCTTCAAGGGTTCAGATCGACCGGGCTGCTTCTGTTGGCCACTTTTTGACCACGCTCCATGAGCAGGCAATCGAGGTGATCCCTCATCAGCATGCTGGCCTCCAACGCATCAAGCGCCTTGGGGGCACCATGGCAGTTGCCTGCGACTTCAGGAATTTGCTGGTCATCCAATCGACCGACGAAACAACAAGCCAGCAGGACTTGTTGCAGCCATTAGAAGGCGAGATGGAGCAGGCAGACTTCTTCACGTACCCACTGGTCGTCGAATGTTCTATCGAGGCTCACAACCTTGTCTTGGTTATTCACCATGACGAGACTGTTGTAACAAGCTGGCAAGCAGAGCGCATCGCCCTTCAATTTGAAACTCTGGTTGAGCAACTCATCCGTCTATCGCGAGAGCCCACCCGCAAGATCATGGAACTTCGACTCTACAGCCAAGAGGATGTTTTGATGATCAAGGATTGGAACCACCAAACTTTTGAGCCTGTCCAAGAAACCATTCCCAGCTTGTTCTGGCAGTCAGCCATGATGCAACCCGATGCTACCATCATCCGCGCTTGGGACGGCCATCTCAGCTATCATGCTATCTCACAGTACGCCGTGCGTCTTGCCAAGGTACTCGTACAGAAGGGAGTACGAGCTGAAACACTGGTTCCATGCTGTATGGACAAGTCTCTCTGGACGACGGTCGCCATGCTTGCTGTGATACTGGCTGGTGGCGCTATCGTTGGACTGGATCCTGCGCATCCCCCGGCTCGGCACGCGGAAATCACTCACGACTGCGCGGCCCATCTTGTTCTGTGCTCACCGCAGTATCAAGACCGTTTCAATGGCCTCGTCGAGTCTGTCATTCTGGTCAACCCCGACTTGTTCACTGCCGAGCTGTCGTCCCCACAAGAGCTCCCAACCGTTACAAGTCGAGATGCCGCATTCGTCATTTACACGTCAGGCAGTACAGGAAAACCAAAGGGTATTGTGATTGACCATGGCTCGTTTTGTACGAGCTCCAAGGCCTTCATGCAACGCATGAATCTTACCCCGACGTCGAGTGTCTTCCACTTTACGTCTTATGCGTTCGATATTGCAATGGGAGAGACGTTTGGTGCCCTGACTAGCGGCGCTTGCCTCTGCATTCCCAGCGAGGAGATGAGGTTGACGGACCTTCCGGGTGCCATGAACACCCTTGGCGCCACTTGGGCCTTCTTGACGCCCTCGATCGCCAACATTCAGGATCCCTCCAAGTTCAAGACACTCCAAACACTTGTCTGTGGTGGCGAGGCGATGACCCCTGAGACCATTAGCACCTGGGCAGACAAAGTCGAGCTGATGAACGGCTACGGTCCAGCCGAGTGTACGATTTTTGCTGTTTCCAATGCCGACGTGTCCGTCACCAGGGACCACACACACATCGGCCGCGCAATGTCCGGCGGCAGCACGTGGATTGTCGACCCCAGAGACCACAACTGTCTTGTCCCGGTGGGTTGTGTGGGTGAACTGCTCATCAGCGGTCCTATCGTGTCGCGTGGTTACCTGAACGACAGTACGAGGACAGCTGAGTCGTTTGTCGAGAACCCTGCCTGGATGCACAGCATCATCGGCGAGGTAAATCATCAACAATCGCTGCGTCTATACAAGACGGGTGACCTGGTCAAATATTGTCCTGATGGAACATTGGTTTACATGGGACGGAAGGATCACCAGGTCAAACTCAATGGCCAGCGCATGGAGCTCGGTGAGATCGAAGCTCGTCTCGAGTCTGATCCGCGAATCCGCCATGCTCTCGTCTCTCTGCCCAAGTCCGGGGTACTCAAGGGCCGTCTGGTGGCCATCGTTTCTCTCGAGCAACTTGTATCTGACAGGTCATGCCTTGAATCATCAGAACTTGTTCCTGTGTCTGCTTCCACGATGGAACACGCTCGAGCACAGATCTCCGTCTTTCAAAACAATCTATCCGACAACCTCCCACCTTACATGATACCATCAGCTTGGTTTGTGGTTGAAGCTATTCCCCTCTTGCTGTCTGGCAAGCTCGATAGGGCCAGTGCCCAGGCATGGCTCGTCAACATGGATTCGGAGACATGTAACATGGCGTTCGGCTCAGAATCCAGTGAAAATGTCGTGGACTCCGAGATGACACATGTTGGGCGGCAACTTAGACGCATCTGGGCGTCAGTCCTCAACATTCCTGACGAGACGCTGCCGATGAACCGCTCCCTTATCAGCCTCGGTGGAGACTCCATTATGGCGATTCAGATCATGACTCGCTGCCGCGACCAATCCTTCAGATTGTCCATGCAGCAGATCATGAAGGCTAAGTCCATCACTCAGCTGGCCACGCTCATCCAGATCGATGGCCAACAAACACGGAACGACGCCCCTGAACATGAAGACGAACCCGGTCATGCATTTGAGTTGTCGCCAATCCAGCAGTTCTTCTTCAACAACAGTTCAAACAAGGACCTCGGAGACCGCTTCAACCAAAGCCAACTGTTGTCGATCAGAGACCTCGTCGATGTATCCAGATTCAAGCAGGCTGTTGACGCGCTCGTGCACCGACACCCAATGCTTCGCGCGCGCTTCAAGAAGTCTCCTGATGGACTATGGACACAGCACATTGAGTCGGATATTGCAAATTCCTACAGCTTCCGCCCCCACAGGTCTATCGAGAGGTCTGACATGATTTCATCCATCGTCACGAGCCAAAATGATATCCACATTTCTGGCCCTGTCTTCATCATCGACCTCTATGAACAGCCTGATGGCTCTCAAGTGGCATCGCTCGTGGCGCATCATCTGGTCGTCGACATCGTTTCTTGGATCAATATCATCCAAGACCTTGAGACATTCCTCTCAGCTGCCTCTTCCAATCTCCCCAAGCCCCTGACGTTCCAGAAATGGCATGCAGCGCAGGTTTCACATGCTGAATCTCTCGAGAGACATGGAGATAACTTGCTGCCATTCTCTGTGCAACCTGCTGACTTGGACTTCTGGGGCATGTCAAGCACCACCAACACCTATGGAGACATTATCCAGAAATCGTTTGTCCTGTCAGATGCCGATATCATATCCTTGGTACTAAGAGACTCGCACACGGCACTCAAGACAGAGCCTCTTGATCTGTTCATCTCGGCTCTGCTCAAATCATTCGGACAAACCTTTGAAGAGCGAGAGCTTCCGACCCTGTTCAACGAAGGCCATGGCCGTGAGCCTTGGGACGATACCATCGACCTTTCCCAAACTGTTGGATGGTTCACCTCACTCTGTCCTGTCCACGTGTCTCGACACAACGTCGATCATGAGGATATCATTGACTTTGTTCGCAAGATCAAAGACGTACGTCGCAGCATCCCAAGCAACGGTCGTCCGTACTTTGCCCACTGCTACCTGACCGAGTCAGGGAAGCCCCATCGCAGCAACCATGAGCCCATGGAGGTTTTGCTAAACTTCCTTGGCCGTACTCAACAAACAAGCCAGGGAAATTCTCTCTTTGGCTCGGCCGATTTATCCATGACCGAGGAAGAATCAGCGGCCACTTCCGACGTTGCACCCGAGACGCACCGTACAGCTTTGTTCGAGGTTTCCATATCAATTATTGACCAAGGCGTCAGCTTCACCTTCATGTACAACCAACGCATGCTCCACCGAGATCGCATCGAGAAGTGGATTTCCAACTGTGAGGAGATACTCATCGACACCGCAAAGAGGCTCAGCGAGGCCACGCCTACTCCCACGCTGAGCGACTTCCCTCTCATGCCCATCGGCTACACGGAGCTGAAGGAGCTCGTGACCAGGTCTCTGCCTGCTGCTCAGGTCCGCTTCGATGAGGTAGAGGACATGTATCCCTGCTCGCCCATGCAGACAGGCATACTGCTCAGTCAGCTCCTGGATCCATCGCACTATCTGTTCCATACTGTCCTTGAAGTAACCTGTCCCAGCGGTTCGACGATTGACACCGCCAAGTTGTCTCAAGCTTGTCACCAAGTTATTGACCGTCACACTGCGCTCCGAACGGTCTTTGTGGACAGTGCCTATCGTGGTGGCTTCTTCGATCAGGTCGTCCTGAAGGCTCCTGGATCCCGAATTTCCATCATCCAGTGTCGTGAAATCGACGTCATGGCAAGATTGAACACCAGATCTCTTGAGAAGACCAACAAAAGGCACAATGGTCCGGTGCTTCCTTATCAAATCACCATCTGCCAGACACCCCAGGGCAAAGTGTTCATCAAAGTCGAAATGAACCACGCTGTCTCAGACGGTTTTTCGACGTCGGCCATGCTGCACGATATATCGAAAGCATACAACAACTGCCTGCCTTCGACCAAGGCCCCTTCCTACAAGGAATACGTCAAGTACATCTCCAACCAGTCTGCTGAGCTGAGTCTCAAGTTCTGGAGCAGCTACCTCTCCGGAGCGCAATTCACCGGATTTCCAACAATAAATCCCGACATCACAGCTGTGCGCAGGTTGGGCTCTGTCGAAGTCGAGTTTGATCGATTTTCCGAGCTGCACTCCCTTGGCCGCGAAACTGGAGTGACGCTGTCAAACATGATGATAGCTGCATGGGCTCTGGTACTTCGGGCCTACACCAAGTGTGAGGACGTCTGCTTGGGATATCTGGCATCTGGACGTGATGCCCCTATTGATGGCATTGACGACATCGTTGGTCCTCTTATCAATATGCTGGTGTTCCGCTTTCAGTTTGCTCCGGGCATGCTGCTCAAGAGATTGTTCCTCCAAGCTCAAGAAGATTACATGGCCAGTCTACCTTACCAGCATTTCTCGCTGGCCCGCCTAAGCCATGCTTTGGGACAAGCGAAACGAGGCTTTTTCAACACCGCCATATCCATCCAAAACGCCGGTTCACCGAGTGGCTCAGATGTCAATGCGCTCACATACGAGCCAGTCGAGGCCTTTGATCCAAGCGAATTTGCCGTCACGCTCAATGCCAACACCACTCGCGGCGATGAAGGCATTGTCTTCCGCTACTGGACGGATGTTCTCTCGGATTCTCAAGCCGAGGACCTCGCCCTCACAACGTCTGCGTTGCTGAGTGATTTCATCGATCACTATGAGAAGGATCTATCCCATTTGCGGCTCTTCAGGGGGCCACGGCAGCTACCTACCAGTGGGCACATGCACACACATGAGGTTGACCACTGGGCATTTCAACATGACGATTCCAAATGCGAAGCCACGATCCACAATTCGACAAGCAGTGAATCTTCGACAGATCTCAGTGCAGAAGTTTTCTCGTCGCCCAACCCATCTCATCCCTCTACTCGTGACCGGGACAATGTTCACCACAAGCTGTTGGCATTGTGGAGGGACACTTTGGGTCTGGGAAGTACTGACGTCTCATACGATGACAGTTTTTTCGAACTCGGCGGTGATTCCATCATCGCCATGTCAATGGTGGGCAATGCTAGAGAGCTGGAAATACCGCTCACTGTGGCCGACATCTTCAACAACCCCAACTTTGGGTCGATGCTCAACTGTCTCCTGGATCGATGCTACAAGGATTACGACACGGCGTCAAGCAATGACAAGTCGTACCTCTCAGACTCCAAGAACGAGGGAGCAACCAATGCTGAACAACCATACCAACCCTTCTCCATGCTTGGCCTAGAGGACGCTGAGCAATTCGTCCGACACCACGTCTGCACTGTTGCAGGCGTGTCCCGAGCCAGCATCGTAGACGTCCTCCCAACAACCGATTTCCAGACCCAGGCCATCGCGGGTAGTCTACTGGACTCGCGATGGATGCTCAATTACTTCCACTTGGATTCTTCGGGGCCACTTGACATTGGCCTACTGAGAGAAAGTATCACAAACGTCGTTACCTGTTACGACGTGTTGCGCACCGTCTTCGTCTCCTACGAGAAGAGATACTTGCAGGTTGTCCTTCGTCACATTCAACCCCAGCTGAGTGTCCACAACGTCGACGATATCGAGCAATTCACATCGGAACTTGAATCCAGCCATCGGCAAGAAGTTCCGCGCCCTGAACAGTCCGCCCTACGGTTCGTCGTAGCGCGACTCAAATCGTCGGTACGACACCGAATTTTCATCAGGATATCTCATGCGCAGTATGACGGCGTCTGCTTCCCAGCCATTCTTGAGGCATTGAAGGCTTGCTATGAGGGAGAACCTATTTTTCCCACGCCTTCGTATACAACCTACATCCGCGGGGCATTAGGCAAGATCAATCCGGGCCACTACGCGTACTGGAATGCTCTACTCAAGAATTCCACTCCGACGCATGTTATCCCACGACAAGCCTCTTTGCTGCGCACTTCCCCTACGCAAGTTTTGAAAAGGGTCGTTTCCACACCCTCGCTCGCGGCTTTCAACATCACCACTGCTACTGTCGTCAAGGCCGCCTGGTCAACTGTATTGGCCAAGGTCACGGGCAAGACCGACGTTGTCTTTGGCCACCTCATCAGCGGACGCAATACAAGCAGTGTGCCCGGTATTGAAGCTATCGTTGGCCCTTGCTTGAATGTGGTCCCTGTACGCGTTTGCCACCAACCTTCTTGGACCGTACTACATCTTCTTCAACACGTCCAGAAACAGCAGGTGGACAACATGCCGTATGAGTCACTCGGCTTCAGGGAGGTCATTGGCAACTGCACCGACTGGGATGATGACGGAGCAAACGGTTTTTCTACCGTTGTGCAACACCAAAGCATGCCTCAGACGGGTGCTCTGGAAATCGGGGGGAACACGTACCAAGTTGGAGCAATGGCCTCACAAGAAGATGCGGCTGATTTCAGCGTCGTTACTACGCCGCAAGACACGAACAGCACAGAGGTCTGCTTGCTTTATTCTTGTGACGGAGCTGTAGACGTGGCCTTGGCAGAGGAGATGTTTGACTCTCTCTGTAGCAGTATCACAGGCTTTTCCGAGAACCTGGACACCTTTGTTGGACTTTCTTGATACGGGTTCTTATCAAAAGGAGGATCTCTTTTTTTCTCTGTTGTCTTTTTTTTTTCTTAGTAACTTGGACTTTTTGTAACTAGGGCTTGGCATTGGTAATGGTGCAACCTATCGAGACCTCTTTTTATTTTATATTTTCCCTATCTTGTCTGTCATCCCGGTCGTAGTCCCTGGTTGTGGTATTTTTATTCCCACCCAACGATTATGGAAACTGCTCATCGGAGGGCTGGTTTACGCGCGAGAATATAGATCAACATATTCTTATGATAATTTTTCAAGTTTTGCTTTGAACAGTCACTTCCCCTCTGGCTTAGGGGCTCTGGACGACACACGGAACGTATCTCATCTCACCATGACTTGTTGGTAAGAAGGCCCAAAATCGCTGCCGGCTCTTTTATTTGCCGCAATGGCCCTCGGCCACCAATTCCTCAATCGAGTACATTCTGATCATATTGCATGTGAATAATCTTGAGCCTATTCTCATGCTACTATTCTCAAAAGTAGATTGCCTAGTCTTGGCCGTAGCCCTCGCCAAGGATGTGGCCAGCACTTCTTTCAGTATGGCAGCACCCCTCTCTAGTTCCTCGCCTGTCATTGTCGTGGCAAGAGTAATACGGATGGTCTCACTCCCAGGCGTAGCGTTTACAAAGAGACATTTGAACATGCAGAGGGCCGCCACATGCTGCCCGAGGCCATCGTAGGAAAACATGTTGGAGTCTGCGCCGATGCTGAATACATAATCGATCCCAGGAAGCCCAGCCCCCCGGAGATGGCTCGTCACTTTTCGCTAATTTGTGCCGCACACGCCAAGACGTTATCATTGTCCACAACTTCACGAACTATACCTTTGCTCAGAGTGATCCATCAATCCAATGCCAGGTCGTGATAGGAGGATCCTCCACCTAGAATCTCGGGCTTGTCGCTGCGGATCATTTGGCAAACGAGACCTTGCTTGCAAGTAATTTTACAGGCAATGTCCGCCGAATCGGTTACCAAAGTTGCAGTGATGATCTTGTCATAGCCAAGTCGCTTGAACATTATTTTGCCAAAGGGGCGCTTTATGGGCCTCGATTTTAGTACTCTTTCACGCTGAACAAACCAGTCTAGCCTCTGCAGTACTCGCTATGGGCAGAGAGGCAAAGTTTCAGTTCAAGTAGAGGAGAAATACAGAGCCAAGAGTCCCACAATACAGGAGAGCCCAGGTCTTTGAGGGCTGGGGATATGAAGCAATTGAGGCGGTGGTTCTCGATGTTCAATCCCAGATCTGGCTATTTCGAACGTCATTCTACTCATAAACTTCCAATATCCAGCATTTTTATGCTACTGCCAAGTAAAAGGGCAACGGAGGCTTTCCAGTGTGTGAGGTTCAATATGTACCTATACTAGAATATTTGCCTTCATGTCACCGAGGAAGATTTAAGACAGGCACGAACGGAGGATCTACCGTTCAGAACAACCTGCAGGTTTACCTCCTCTCCCATCAGTTGGCTGGCCAGCGTTCGGAGCCATCAAAAGAGTCAGCATCAGTCTTTGGCATTTGTCCCCGTCAGTCTCTTCTAGTTGCAACTTTGCAAATACGGTGATTAATTCAGCACGGGCTTTCCGCGAATTGAATTTACGACCTGCGATTTAGAACCAAATGCAAGTTTCTTTCTGTGCTGTAAAGAGCGCCTAAGGTCGTCTTGGAGAAAGAAAAACGGGAGTTAAGACAGCCGCTTTTTCTTATTTTCCAACGACGTCCCTGTCGTACCTAAGACCAACTAACACACTGATAAGCACATAGCAGCATCAAACCCCAATGCTGTTGAGCCTTGTTGTGACGAAGGGTATAACCTAGCATAGCTGCTATACCTGTTGAAAGGTATCTTTCACTTTTGTCGTAGTGGCTTTGCGACTTTTTTTCTTTTTTTTGAAATGAGGCACATAGGTTAAGCAAGAAAAAGAGACACGAGAACGAGTATACCCGTTGGCTCATGTGGGCCAAGGCCCAGGCGAGCCAACCTAGCAAGCTAGGTTAGCCACAAAATTGTGATATAGTCACAAAATGTGATACAAAGCTATTTTATATAGAGGAAAAGAGATAAGAGAAGATATTTATATTAAGCAAATTTAAAGAAAAAATAATAAAAATAGTAATTAAGTACTTTAAAAATTTATATATCTTTTATACTCTTTAAAATTTTAATAAGTATTTTCTAGATTTTTAAAATAATTCTTTAGTAAATTTTCCTATATAAAATTTTTTTAAGAAGATTTTTAAATTATACCTAACTTTAGAGCTCTATAATTAGCTTATTAAAAGAGATATAAAAGTAAAAATAAGATATTTAAGATATTTAGATAAGAAATATTTTAAAAGACTTTAAACTTTTATTATATCTCTCTTAATAAGCTAGTTATAGCGGTTTAAAATAGCTATGGTTTTAGTTAGTTTTATCTATATTAAGTTAAGGGAAAAATATACTAAGCTAATTTAGGCTACTAAGTAATTTCTTATATATAGAAAAGGGAGGCAAAGGCTATAAAGCCTTACTTTTATTATTACTTTTATAGGCCTTAAGTAAAAGACTTTTAGGCTCCTTTATAGGTTATATTTTTATTACTATAAATTAATTAATTATTCTTATTATTTTATATTAAATTTACCTTATAAGAAAATATATAAAATCTCTCTTTTAAAAAGACCTTAAAAAAATATATATATAGATATTTCTTCCCTTAGGCTATATAATTTAATATATTTTATTTCTTTAATAAATTTAATACCTTTATATAAGAATTTTAATATTTTTATTTTTCTAGATTATTAATATATATTAAGAAAAATATATATTATTTAATTAAATAAAAGAATATATTTTTATATTATTAATTAATAAATTATAAATATAATTATTATTATTAGGCTATAAGAGAATAAAATATTAGAAATTATTATAAATAAAAAAAGGATAAGAATTAAAGAGACCTTAAGGAGCTATTAATTAAGAAGGGAGATTAATTATAAATATACCTTACCTTTCTTTAACCCTAGGTTTAAAGATATTATTTAATTAAATTCCGTTTAAGAATTAAGATTAAAATAAATCCCTAGAATACCTTATTAGAGGTAAATATAAGGAAATAAAAGTATTTATTTATTATAAATATAAAAGAAAATTATAATAATAATATATTATTAGTATAAAAAATAATATCTCTTAATAAAATTAATAATTTAGCCTTACTTAAAGTATTTAAAAGACTTTTAATTAAGTAATAATAAGAAATCTTAATAATAAGAATTCTTATTTAAATAATTATAAAAAATAAGGTTTTTATTATTTTTATTTTTATTCTTATAATATTTAAGGAAACCTTAATAATTAATTTATTTTATATTATAATAACTAAGAACTTAAAAATAAAAAATTAATTTTATTAAGAATTAATTAATTAAATACTTATTATTATAATTATTATTACCTTAATTATAAAGATAGCCTAGAATAATAAAGATATTAAATTTAAAAAAAAGCTTAATAATATCTAAGGCTAAAACCTAGAGATAAAAAATAATAAAGCTATTAAAAATAATAATAAGGTTAATAAATTCCTCTTTAAATTCTTAATTAAAAGATTAAATAATCTTTCTTTTATTATCTTTTTTAATTTTTTTTTTTTTTTAAGGGAAAAAATATAATTAAATACCTTAAGAATTTTAATTAATAAATAAAACTTATAAATATCTCTAAGGATAAAAAAATAGCTTTCTTTAAGTTATATATTAATCTAGATATTAAGAGAAAAGCCTAATAAGCTATAAATAAACTTAATTAAGAAATTACCTAAGAGAGCTTAAAAAAAGCCTTTATAAATAAAGATTCTAATTAATTAAAGATTATTAAGAAAAATCTTAAAATATTTAATAAGATTTATTTAAAAATAGACTTTTATATTATTATTAAATAATTAAATAAATATTAATATTTCTTTAGGTAAATTAATAAAAATTAAAAGGTATTTAAGACTTAATCTAAGGCTATTTATAAAGTATTCCCTAAAGAGGTTATTAAGGGTATTTATAAAAAATATAATAAGAATATCTATAAGCTTATAATTATAAAGTATTAAGTATTTATTTAAATAATTAAATAATATTATAAAAATAAAATTAAAATCTAAAAGACTTATTATTCTTAAAATAAAAAGGATATTTATAGAGTTATTTAGGCCTTAATTCCCCCTAAAAGCCTAAGCTTTTCTATAAAGATAATTAAAACCTTAAAGATCCTTAAGAAGAAATCTAATAAAGCTATAGCCTTAAAAATTAATTAATTAATTATATAGCTTAGCTAATTTATAATTAATATAATAAAGAAATAAAAATCTTAATTATATTTAACTTAAATCCTTAAGAGGGAATATAATAAG
>NW_003315795.1:0-52487 GCF_000151355.1 Fusarium vanettenii 77-13-4 | reverse complement strand
ATATTTTTTTAATATTAATTAATTCCTTTTAATTTCTAATTACTAAGATTTTCTTAAGGTTTATATATATCTTATTATAAAAGATAATATATCTAAAGAATTTTACTTCTAAGGCATAAAATTTATTTTTCTTAGGTTTTATTAATAACTTAATATTCTATAATATCTATAATACCTTATAGATATATTTTATATATTTTTCTTCTATTTTAGAGAAAATAAAAATATTATCTAAGTAATATATAATAAATATATCTAGATATTCTTATAGTATATTATTAATTATTTATTAAAATATAATAAATATATTAATAAGTCTAAAAGGTATAATAAGATACTTAAATAATCTATACTTAATATAAAAAGCGGTTTTTTATTTATATCTTTCTTTAATTTAAATAAGGTTATAGGCTCTTTTAAGGTTAAATACTATAAAATATTTTATTTTAAAAAATTAATCTTTTAATTTATTAATAAGAGGTAATAATATATAATCCTTAATTATAATAATATTAAGTATCTTAAAATTAATATAAAATTAGAGCTTATTATTTTTCTTTAGAATAAATATAATAAGGTATTTAATAAATAATTTATTTTCCTTAATATATCTTTTTTATATTATATCTTTAATATATTCCTTTAATATTAGAAATTATATTTTATTAAGTAAGTAGAATTTATTAAAGCTAGGTTATTTCCTATTAATAAACTTAATTTTAAGGTTATAGGCTATATACTCTAATAGGCCTATTTTAAGTTCTTTTGCGAAGAGTTAACGTATATGCATAGCAAGTGTCTCAGCAAGCAAGTGTCCCAAAATACCTTATAGTGAAATTTCTACCTAATTAAAAGTTTCTCTAAAAAATTCTAAAAAATTTAAATTAAATCTAATTAAGCTAAAATTTAATAGGTTATGCTTTTTTAAGCTAAAATATATAGAAATATTTTTTAAAGATTATTTAAAAAATCCCTTATAAGGTAATTTAGAAAAAATATATTCGCACTGTGTATATTATTATTTCTCTATATAGGAGATTTTTTAAAAATCTAAAAAAATCACTTATAGATTAAGTAAAGAGTTAGATTTATAAAAATACTCATTTTTAGTTTTTAGCTATTTTATAGTAGTTTTTAGAGGTTTAAGGTTTATAGTTTTTAGGTGTATAGTATAGCTGAGACACTTGCTTGACTGAGACACTTGCTATGCATATACGTTAATAAGTAATTAATTAGTTATTTTTTTTATATTATATTATATAGCTATAAGGGATATCCTTATAAATCTAAGTTAAAAATAAAATAAATAAAGATTAATATCTCTAGATTAAATAGCTAATATAATTTTTAGATAATATTATATTAAGATTAAATATTATATTATTAATAATATAAGATATAATAATAAACTTTATAAATAATTAAAACTTATTAAATACTTAACTTAGGGTTATTTTATAGCTTAAAAAATAAAAAATATCTTAGATTTATTAAAAGCTTATAATATACTAAGTAATTAAGAAATAATTAATTAAATAAAGATAATATAAATTAAGAGATTTTTATAATACTTATATAATTATAATACTTACTTATTATATATATTATATTAAGTTTACTTTAATAAAAAAAATTATATAACCTTAAATAATATAATAAATTATATCTAGTAATATACTTAAAGATATTAAGTATAATTAAGTAATATTAATAGCTAAAATAACTAATATATAAGAAAATATAATAAGTATATTTTATATATATATAAAATACTTCCTAGGATTAAATTCCTAAATAAATAATCTAAGATAAAACTATAAGAATTAAGCTTTAGTTTTATTAATTCCTAAGTATTTTTCTAATATTAAATAATAAGCCTTAATAATTAAATTAAGATAAAAATATATAAAAAAAGAAGTATTTATTATATATAAGACTTTACCTTATTAAGCCTTTTATAATAGCTTAATTATAAAGATTTTAAAAGGTTTAATTAAGGCTCTTAAGCGTGGTACTAGGGTTAGTTAGGGTAGAAATTCGGGCGTAACCATAGGGCTTACGCTAAAGCTAATTCGCTTTCATAGCTCGTGAAAGATAGGTTAGGGCAGTCGAGGTATTAATAAACTCTCAGGCGCATAGCAATCTCCTAGCAATCCTCAAGTCGGATAATCCTACTATCCGTGCCATCCATAGATTTAAGGCTATTGCCAAAATTTACGAGATCATCGCCAACATTGTGTATTGTTGTGTTTAATATGATGGAAGTGTCGGCGGGGATGAAGCCATACAAGTATGGTCCGGTTTAGGGAGTACGGGTCAATAACTGTTCTTTGTCACGATAGCTGATGGCTTCTTGAGATGCGTCGCCAAGACCAACAATGGGTTGGGAATGGCTTCAGCTGGCCGTCTTAGAAGTCGACACACGCTTGTTCAGCTAGTACAAGAAATGGCAACATCTAGGCAGTATTGCCACTTGCGTTGAGCATGCGAGGAAAGATAACCGTTTGAGCTCGCTGCTGGGGCGCCCCAAGCAACAATCGACAGCCTGATCTACTGTTGTGGAGTTTGAGAAGAGGACAAAGAGTGTTCTTATTATGCATCGCATCGGTCGAAGCGAGTTATTTTCATCCTGTTCTGGTTGGGTCAGTTAAGGAGACTTTTTGGGGCTATTGGGCAGTGCTTCTGTATCCCAACAGGCCATCAGCTCAGGCTCGGCGGCAACGTAAGGAAACGGAGGTGCCGGAGTGGTCCGGAAGCGAATGATACCAACCTAGTCAGCAGGGATGGTTTCGAGAGGACGGGACCGGGAGCAGGGTGAGAGATGGAGGAACAAATGAAGCGGCGGACGAAGTACCCGACGGAAGTAAGAATGAGCTAGTCTGTGCCCCTCCCACTGTGCGTGTTATTTGTCTCTGTCGTGTCGCGTCGTATCGCGTCGTGTCTCGCCGCGTCGCGTGTCAAACCAGGGTGGCACGGTCGGTTGGCTTGTTATCATTCCTCGATTTTCGGTGCTGAATTCACACTGTAGAGCCTGCCGTACTTGGCAGGGTTCTGGCTGTGGGGGTGGGAGCCACTAACAGGACAGACTCAGTGGCCACCTTGAGCTGGGGTGAAACTATTCGCGACTCGCTTCATTGCACCCCAATTACACTCCATGCAATAGCCGTTCTTCTATCAGCCCGATGCCATTACTGGCAATGCGATCCCGAGTCATTTATTCGTTTGTTTCCAACCATCGTCACCATTATGACAACCGATATCGTTTTATCACAAGTTCATACACTGGGTCCATGAACGGTCCTGCGTATCATCCCTTTGGCGCAGGAAGGTTAAATAAGCAGGCAGAAAATACGAATGAATGATTGTGAATTGGGTTGGCTATGTGAAGCCCGTAGTTAGTTCTGGGTAGGTGACCAAGTTGGTGCCCGTAAAGTTCATGTCAGACACGATCTTTAGTATGGTGATGAAGCTCCCATAAGAAGCAGTATCGACTCCTTGAGCACTAAATTTTCATCAGTCTTTCTCAATAAACATCTACTGTCCCAAGTCTTCCTGTCTTGGCCATTGAGCTACGATATTCTCTCATCTACGTTAGAGATTGGTGTCATTTATTTGTTTAAAACCGACATGGTCAACTATAGGGTAGGGGCCTTGAGTGTTGTGAGGCTTGGCCACACGCGAGTGGCGCAGCAACCTCATAAGATGGCTAACCGCGAGATAAGGTCACGTGCTGATAAAATACTGGGGTTAATATTTCAGGGGTAAAGGAATGCCACTATTCATAGAAGACCTTGTCTCTCAGCGCGATCCAACCGACCCAAGCCAGTTGACTATCCAAGATAGCCTTGTAACGCGCGCCCCCTCACCTCAACTTTGTTCCTCAGACACCGTTACCCGAGCGAAATGTTAATCATGTGGGTGAGTGATGGTGCCGTAAAGAAACGAAATGAGAGCAAATAAAAAGAAGAACACGCCACTGTACCTCACTCATTCTCCCCTTTTCAAGTACCTCACTTATCTTGCCCCCAAGCTCATCTTGGTCTGACGCGCCTTCATCTGCCTGCATCGTTGTCATGTCCACGAGCCCGGGGGTTCATCAAGCTAGTCTTCATCTCTGCATTAAAATCCAGACCTAAGTGGTCCTCCAACGCGACGATATGACGCTTTAGGTCAGCCATGACCAGGTCGTCTGATCGGATGTCCTTGGCACCCTGGGCATAGGCCTAGCATGACTCGATCCAGATCCCCAATTGGCATCGAAGTCGATTCACAAGATTCGTGAGGCTTAGACCTTTATGGCTCTATTTCCATTGTCTCGCCGCATCCTGCATCTTCATGGCAGCTTGCCAAAGGCCAGAGGTACGTCTCAACTGTGCAAGGCAGATGATCTATCGTCTCCGTCATCTTCAAGCCCGTCGAGCTCGTTGTCTACTCCAGATCACGCACAAACTCCCCACCAGACTCTTCGTCGCTAGTTCTAAAGTTTCTAAACAAATTGTGACTGGATAATCGCGTTGGTCGCTCGGTCTGTATCACCACGTTAGCCTTGGGTGTTCCAGAGGCCTTGGATATTCTTGTTCACCCTGGACCGTGGATACAATTCCCCTGGAGCATCACAGGGATCACTCAAGGCATCCTGTTTAGACAAGAGGCATAAAATTTAGGCATGCCCAGAGGTAACAGAGTCGAACGCACCTGGCTCGCAGTTCTGGCGCTTTGCCACCAAAGTTGCAGGATACTGAGGGAGAAAAGGGAGAATAACATGGCCAATGACGGTCTAGAAAGATGCCCGCCAGTCCTGGTGCTCGCTTGCCTTTAAGGCTATCTAAGCTCTTGGTTATACGGCGAAGCTCGGCAACCATCAAAATACCCCTACAAACTACACTGAATTTAGTCCTGAGTGGCTGCGGCAGGTACCGAGGCACTGTCGACAGGATCCTGATAAAGCCGGAACTCCTTGCTACGCAGCTTGAGAGGCTATTTCTGACCTCTCAAGCGATTAGTACTGTCTACGATCGTGTGTGGATATTCCAGGAAGTCGCCTTGGCTTGCAGACTGAACTTGTTGAGCACGGGAGACAGCATCTTGAATTTGAACGACCTCGAGTTTGTATGAGTGGCACTGACAAGATGAAAACAAGAAATCGCTGCAGCCAACACCGGAAAGCTTGACTGCTTGTACGAAGACTAGAGCTTTACCGATTGGACATTAGACTGTTCGCTGGCATCACCAAGTCCCCGATTCTAAGCGCCTTTGGCTTGCTTGCAATCCTTGACACGCTGGATATAGAGGAACGGTTTAATTTATTTCGACATGCCGGCTTTGAGTGGATATGCTGAGCTTCTGTTCTCGGATACTGATTTTCGTAATCTCGGTTTTGAAGATGACTTACTATAGACTTACTCGAGATAATAGCGCGGCGCTTGGCAGACAACGAGCTTTTTCAGGGGCCGAGGAACATCTCCTTTTTTCAGATTCAGGCCCACAGGTGTCCGTCTACCAAGCCCGTGTCTGACTTTAACCAACTGAAATGGCATCAAAGGCCATTAGATGAGGAGTTTTACTGGACTTTTTATCTTTTGTTGTGTCTAAGATTCTAAACCTTAGGGGCTGATGGACGCTGAAGCTTCCCTTTAGACCTCCCTCCAAGGCATATCCAGGAGGTTATGTCCGCAACTCGCCAGGGATTCGTGTCTTGTAGGTAGATGCGTCATGACAGCTAGACCTATTAATAAGTAGTCACAAGAGGCCGAAAGCAGCTATTAACACTACACTATCTCGTGACGATAAACCCCTGCTCCACCCGAATCTGCCCTTGGTGGACCGTCGACGTTCTGTCTCCTCGTTGCGCCTGTATCGTCACCAGCTCAATGTCGCTCCTGTTGCTCTTCTTTCCATCTGACCATGCGTCATCCTCCGAGTCATTTCCTCGTCGCGTATTTCTATGTAGACCACCATCAAACACTGGGACTGGGTCGTCAATAACCTCGAATCCCGACGTGGCTTGTGTTTTGCGAGTACTGGTGATATGCCCTGTAGAGCGGTTACCGTAACCGTAGGATGCTTCGGCCGAGGAGCTTTTGAAACCGTGACGGAGGTACGGACGCAAGGAAGGGAGGCAGGCGATGATCAATGCCATGTTCTCGTCGAGGATGGACCAAATTTCTGTCCAAGCTCTGTTAGTAACAATGTAGGTTTAGGGAGGCCGGCACTCACGAATCAGGGTCAAAGGCTTGAACCCGCCGGATCCAAGATGAATGGTAAGAAATCTCGTCAGACTGAATGCAATGTCGATGATCCCGAGACTAAAGATTGCGTATATTCCCACCATTGTCTTTTTCTTCACCTGAAGATTCTTGAGGATGAAGAAGGGTAGAATTATGACTGTTCAAGGGGTGAGTAGTTGGACTTGAGGAGGTATCTGCTTATCGTACTGGAGAGATTCGCTGTAAAGTGAAGGGACCATGCAATGTAGAAAATGGTTCCGATGATCTTGGGTTCACAGACGACAGCTGGATTCGACGCGAAAGACCTGGCAAGTCGGTTGAAGGCGGGCATAGAATCGAACATATCCCATACCAGTTACCCTCAATTGGCCAGCAGAGGAACAGCTGCACAGACATGGAGACAAGATAACCAGAGACACAGTAGGCGATGGCAACATAGAGAGCCACGCGCAACTTCTTCATGAATCTCGGGAACAGCTGCAGATATGTTGCCAGGAGCGCGAACTTGCAAAAGTACAGGGACGTG
Source organism: Fusarium vanettenii 77-13-4 (assembly GCF_000151355.1). Lineage (NCBI taxonomy): Eukaryota > Fungi > Ascomycota > Sordariomycetes > Hypocreales > Nectriaceae > Fusarium > Fusarium vanettenii. The sequence continues at coordinate 45,734 of NW_003315795.1, read as the reverse complement.
AAGAACGGGAACACGCTCGACCAGATCATCTACATTGGCAGATGTCAGTGAAGGCACTCCAAAACATGTTTTGAATGTTACCCTCGTGATGAATTCCACCTCGGTGACGTTGACCTTCCAATTGATCAAAGTATAATCGATATCCGGGTGCAGCGCGCCTTTGACGGCGAAGATGATGACGAAAACGGCATGAGTGAGGGAGCTGCACCATGCAATGAGTAGTAGGGCATCGCTGAGGAGGAGGGCTTGGTGCTGGATCTTGAGGCGGAGCCAGAGACGAGCGGCGATGAGGATGGCGGAGGCGCAGAGGAGGATCCAGAAGCAAGCCTAAAGTCGGTCAGTGATCGTCCATGGAAGAAGGGTTGATCGGCGCACGAGGGCTCCAGCTGTTGATGGAGCTGCCATGGTTTCCGGATGATCAGTGGGCTTTGACGATCTCGCGTATCAGTGACAGCGCTGATCACCAAGTTACTGAACAAGACAAGAGCGGAACGCAGATGAACTGAATTTTGTTTACTCTCAGGCAGAGAAATTCTACGAACTAAGCTGTACTGTTATCTACATAGTAATGCACGCGAGACTGGCTCGCTGGCCTCCTGAAAGATCCTTCGCGACTACCTCTGAAAAATTCTCGCTCATTAATTACTCGAACCCAAGATTCGTTGTTGGCTCTGGGATGGAACTAATGCAGGGATCAGGTCCGGGAATCCTGAATCGCATCCGGCCCAGGGTATCCCATGCCAGACTGTCGATCTTGACAACAAAAGTACCTTCGCTTAAACGATGGATGCTTCGGGGCCTTGGATCTGTCCGGGGCTATGCAGAAGGTGGCAGCAGATAGTCTTAGCGACAAACCGTTGGTCTTTGTGCATCCGGAGACTGGGGAAGATACGATGTAACGAGGATTTGGATCCATGGTAGTTTGCGGCTTTTAAAGGTGTAGCTTTAGGGCAACTGCATCATCTCGACGGTGAGTCTGGAGAGCAATCTATGCCCGAGGTCCATTGTTAAGCTTGCCGACTCGATGTGACTGATCACAAATTATTAATTGCTACAAACTTTATTTTATCCCAGCATGTTGGATAAGCTGAATAGGAACCAAAGCTGGGCATGGAGGGAGGGGGAAGCTGTAACAGTTACGAGGCAGCCTTTTTGTCGAAAAATGTCATGATAATCAGCAACAAAACGCTAGGTATAGGTTAATGGCCGTATAGAGTCGGGCAAGTCATAAAGCTGCACACCATTTCTATAATGAATGCAAAAAGCAGTCGTGATCAGGTGTCCAGGCGTCGAGGCGGATGATGCGGGGGTTGGGCCGTGAGAGGCAAGGGTTGGGCTTGAGACAACATCCCGAGAACCCGGTACATGCTGTGTCCTGGTAATGATGTTGGTTCTATCTACTCTATTTAGGCTATTAAATCTTCGGTGCCAAGGTGCTCCTGCATCTCGGCTCCATCACACAACCCCCTATCATTTAACACTGGACAATCGACCATTCTGCGTAGGGAGTCCCTTGATCTGTCCCTCCACGTTCCAATCCTCGCTACCGACGCCAACCTGAGCGTAGAACAGGCCCCGGGGATCGTACTTTTGCTTAATCTGGTACAGACGCGCATAATTGTTACCATAGAAAGACTTCTGGAAGTCTGGCTCCGTGACATCGCCTTCAGTCGCGTACGCACCCGAGTCTGGTGTTGCGTCGCGCCAAGGCTGCATCCACACCTCGGTCAACTCCCTGCTCAGCTCTGCGATGCGCTGCAGTGGAGTGTCGGCTGCCCACGTCACCCACGAGATGACAAACATGGCTGCGTCACGCCAGGGTGGGTTCACGGCATTGTCAGGGTGAGGGCCGGGGCCGCCTGTGATACCGAAGCCAATGAGTGTGCCGCCACGATCCGAGAGCCCCTTAAGGGCTTCAAATGTGGCGTTGAATTTGACAGGGTCTTGAAGGTTCTCGTCTGGGAAGAGGCGGGAAGCCATCTTGTTACCGTAGGACCCGACGGGCTCAACAGGAAAGCCAGTAGACCACGCAGAGAGGAAGCTTGAGTGTTGAGACCAGTTTGGCTCGACCTTGATGCCCAGGGAAGCCCATTTCTTGAATAACGGTGCGGTGAGCTCCTCAGCCTCCGAGATGGTCATGTTGGGTGCGAACCAGGGTGACATGACAAAGGTGGCTTTACGAGGCCCCGCCGGCCAAACGAACCAGTACTGGTAGTTACCGTGAACGTTGAAGACAGGGATCATCTCCCAGTAGGCACGCAGAGCCTCCCAAAAGGCCTCATACGTGATCGTCTCACCGTCGATGCCAAAGGCGAAGCTAGCGACAGATGTGACGGAGAGCTTGGGGTGTGCTTTGACGGTCCACGAAGTTACAACGCCGAAAGTACTGCCACCACCGCCGCGTAGAGCCCAGAAGAGATCGGAATTCTGTTTAGAGCCCGCCGTGACGAATCGGCCATCAGCAGTGACCACTTCGGCGCTGAGAACTTGGTCGGCGGCGAGGCCGTACAAAGGTGACAGTGGAGAGTGACCGCCGCCCGAAATGTAGCCTCCTGCGAAGTCAACCGTCTTGCCTTCGCCTCCGACAACGGTAACGCCATATTTGTCGGCTGCTTCGTAGAGCTCCTGGCCAATAACGCCGGCGCCGACTCTCATGGCGGGTCCAGAGTAGGAGCTGCTCTTGTAGTTGGAGTAAAATTTGACGCTCTTGAGCTTGTTCGTCCAAATGGAAAGGGAGCCTGAGCCGTGTGATCGTCCAATAAAGTCGTGGCCTGTATTCTTTACCACGAGGCGGATGTTCAAGGTACGAGCAAAGTTGACGGCGAGCTGGATCTGGGCAACGTTGGTGGCCTTGACCACGTATTCTGGATAGGCTCCCAGAGTGCAGTCGTCGGTGTAGTTACCAGAGGGGAGACAAGTAAGTCCCTGGTAAAGGGGACTCATGGCGGACGTGGGGTCGGCGATGCTATTCAAGTCAACATATTAATCTTTCAAGGGACAGGAGACAGACGTACTGCATCATGGAATCAGCCCATTTTGAGTTGATGGCCTCGCACTTGGCGGTATCCTGATTGCCAAAGTCGTCATAGCATGGAGAAGCCAGAGGCGTCGTCTTGATCAGAGCTCCTCCGACAAGAAGGTCAAGGACCTGCCAGGCGATCTTTTGCGGCCAGAAGAGGTCGCCAGGGTACGTCTTGCAGCGCCCAAGAGACCGACGTTGGACGGATGAGGCCTCGTCGTAGTAAAAGTACGAGATGTTTGTCAGGCCAAGATCAGTTAGATTGAAGAGGACGTCGTCGGTCAATTGCTTGGTCTCTTCTGGAAGAAGATCACCTTGGACCTGCTCAACGGCTGGAGCAACATTATCTTCTGTGGCATCTCGCGGGATGTTAGCCAGGTCATGAGGTAGTCATACATGAGTTTTACGTACCGACTTCAGCGCCCTCTACAATTATGGTTTGGCCTGTCACCGGGTGGATCGGGGCCAGAGAGGCGAGAAGAAGAGCATGCAACTTGGTCATTCTTTCCAATACGACCGCGAGCAAGGTTTGAAAGGTCGACGATGTGCAACAATCAACCACAAAAAGGCAAAGATTCTCGTTACTTATAGTCTTCTCTACGAGAGCCAGAGGGCATGAGAACCAGCTTGGGATCCTCATTGTGGTGTGGTGGAGCTCTCGCGTGGAATTGCGCCCTGAACGCCCCAGCCGGGCAAGGCACCCATGCACGAGAAATAAGCCCTCAGGGGAGGCGGCTGTATTGCCTATTTTGGGCATTTAATCTTCCCAAAGGAATAAAAATTCACTCGTCGTGCTTAACGACATTGGGATTTAGTGTCAGCTTGCCTTGATCACTGTATTCCTGCTGTTATGGCCGATTACCTTTTTAGGGGATTCCCTTGCCAAGGACAACCTCTCTTCCGTGCGGGGCAATGGTGGCCGATGCATGAAATTGGTTCGCTAAAGCTGTGATCAATTCTCGTTATGTTTGAGTACCCAGTAAACATCTGTAAAACAAAGTTGTCTGTTAGTACTGAACTCTCTCCAAGTGGTTGGTTATCCTCTCCATCGAACATCCCTTGGTGCGACTCTGTGAAAGATGGCCAAGTGGCACTCAATCGAGGCACAACTGAGTTGAGAACATATAGCTCCGAGTGGTGAACAGGATTTGAAAAAGCATGCCGGACGATCTACTTTGTTCGCTCAAGGAACATCAAGACTATGAGAGTAAGGGAGAATACCTTTTACCGCATATATTATACCTTCACACACAATCGCAATCAAGACACGCTCTCACGCTGCGGTTACTAGGCCCCAACCTGGTTGGTTTGTGCGAGGGGTCAGCAATGAATAGAAGCTGCCTCAATACCTTAAAAAGGACGCTTGATCTAGTAATGGCCGGAAGAAAAGTCTTACTAAAGGCTCCACTCGCATCCAACGAGTGAAATCTACTCGCATAGTTAAGTTTGTGTACATACTGTCCTTACAGACTTCAGATCGTCCTCTATCAAAATTTTCAAGTTGAAAAGCGCCCTCAGGCTTTTCTTGAGAGTGTGATGGCCTCTGTCTTGAAGGCATTTGAAGGGGTTAGAGGCTTGCTTCACCCTCGTCCTCCGTGGTGCCGTGCCAGTTTGTGGCATCATAGCCACGATTAATCATCTTCCTGATGGGTATTTCGCGGAGGGTAAGGGAATCTATTAGCTTACTACAAAATCTGTAAAGGGACTTGCTCAAGTGGCCAAGCGCTAACATGGCTAGATCTCTTCACGGACTGTCGCGTCGACGACGAGCTCTTAACACAATCAATCTCTGCTTTCTCCTTCCACACTCATTGCAAGAACTGGACAATTTTGCGGCAAGGTGTTGGTTGGGCAGCAAGCTGCCTGTTATCACTTGAAAGACCCATCCGGTGGGCCAAAATAATTGTTATAGTCTTCAACGACGAGTCCGCAAGAGACCGCCAGCTACAATGAAGAATCAAAAGCCGATATTACTGCAGCGGATCCCAGTTCTTTTCAACCCAATTTCTTGATTGCTCGTGACTGCCACCTGGGAAGCCCTGACCCCGCGTTCAGGTGGCTGAGGAGGCAGAGGCAAACATGTCTGCCTTGTCTCACACCGGGCGAACCATCTGGCTTGCGTAATGCGCCGTCGCGAACAATATCCTTCAGTGTAAAACCACTCAGCGAACTAATTACGGCGTCTATATATATGCACACAAGCCCCGCTCACTTGGACTTGTTTCCCCTCACTGGCATCGAATCGACTGTCCCATGGAGCACTCAACTTCACCCGCCCAGGAGGGTAGCGAGGCAAACAACACCATTCTCCTACCGATTTTCAATCTTATCATCCCTAGTCGTTCAAATAGCCCCCTGCAACTCGATGCCTGTTATTTCGAGTCTGCGGGCTTGCTCGACGAGTCTTGCACCCAGGAGCAGAGTGACTGTGGCTTGAACTGGCCGTCCGATCCCGGCTTCCAGGACTACGAGCCTCCCCTGGCTAGCCCTCAGCCTATCTGGTGGCAAGATTCTCCACCAGTGCTACGAAAAAGCGAGTCTCTAGAGGAGCAGCTGACCCGAGCCCTGTGCCAGCACGCACACAAAGAGTCCAAGGGATTTCTCCCCCTAGAAAAGTTGCACGAGCTAGTCGTCGAAGACTCGGTGGCAGAAGCCCTCACCACCTACATTCCGGGCCTCTCCCTCGATGATGCCAGAAGCCACGCACAGGAGATCTGCCCCAGATCCATGCGCGCTCCCCTACAGCCGTCTTTCCGCCGCATGTTTGCAATCCTCGTCATGATCCAGCAGCCGCAGGAGATCCTCACCTTTATCAGACACAATATCGCAGACCACGACTTGCCGCTCGTCAGAGTTCGGCATGGCAACAAGGGGGCCCACGAGCTTCGGCGAAAAACACAGCCGCATAAGACGCTGGAGTGTCTAAAGGGGTGGTCGCCGTTTCTGGTGAATTCTTTTGAGGAGTATCAATGGAAAACATCAGCACGACGCAGACGTCTCAGGAGACGGGGCTGGAACAGGCCCGTCGGTTCGCTTGCCCCTTCTTTAAGATGAACCATTATAAGCAAGGCAAGACTTGCTCACGAGGATGGGAGCACATTCATAGATTGAAGTGAGTTGGCTACGCCCATAGGACTATTAAGAACAGACTGCCGACGTTTCATATAGAGAGCATCTGTTTCGGAAGCACACTCTTCCAGACCACAGATGCACCCGGTGCTTATCTCACTTCAGAGACAATGCCGCGCTTGAAGCCCACGTTCGCTCCGTCACGCCCTGTGTGACTTAAGCTGACCAGGTCCGGACAGACAATGATTATAGTCTTCCATCATCGACGACGGTAGAATACTCCGAGACTATCGATGACTATAGCAAGTTCCTCAACGGAGGAATACCGTCCCACGTGCAGACTGAGCTGCGGCTACGATAAGTAGAGAGCTAGGGGTTAGTGAAGTTGACGGGAGGAAGATTGTGGACATAATCCCGATGTTGCAGCAAACGCTGTGGCAGTCGTTCCAGAACTATAAAGGAGGATTATCACAGGGCTAAATGGTGGAGCTGAGCTACAGTAAAAGAGGATTGCTGTTTGGATATCTAACTACCTATCGCTGCACTATGTCCTACGATCCAAACCGCACCGCTTCGAAGGTCGACCGACGGCCCAACGACCCGTGATTGACCAGGCTTTCGGCTTGGTATACATAGCAGCGTGGACTAGGTGTAATCATTGGCCAGAACAGTCCTGGGTATAAGACACGTCAATCAGCATGCTACCCAGAGCATAAGAGGCATTGATAAGCAACCACGTTGGATATTCTACAGCACCGTATCATAGAATAAGCTAATTCCAATTGCCTTCTTTTACAGCCCCTCAATCACCCTGGGCAACAAAAGGTCGTTAAACCACCACAGATGAGTTTGGAAGTTGGCAACCCAGGCTCCGCCTGTCCACCAGGTTGACCGTCGTCCCTGCAGGGCATACAGATCCTGGATGAAGCCCTTTCTCATTTCTTTGACCGAGGTGTGCATGTGCATGGGACCATGCTGCGCGAAAGCAACAAACTTGACCTTGGATGAACCAGACGCCTCAACTGCGCCGCTTTTAACAAGGGTATCAAAACTTGACTGAACCAGCTTCTTGGCATCCTTGCCATCAAAGTTTCGGTCACCAATGACCATGATCCGGAAAAGTTCATCGGTTGCACCTGTCCCAATCCATTCGAAGCGCGCGAGGAAAGGAAGGTCAGGGAAGGCGAGGAAGTTGCTGGGAGCGGCAGCCTCGGGCAAGTTGGTGAGGGAGTAGTTCTTGGGCAGAGATGGATTGGAGACGATGCCGGCGTAAAGGCGTGTGTAGTCTAACTTGGAAAAGACCGTGTTTTCCGCCTTGTCGAGGTCGAACGGAGCTAGGTTGCTCTTAGTAGGCTCAATAGACAGCAGCAAGCGCTTGGCCTTGATCTTGATGAGCCTGCCCGACGATGTCTTGACAGTGAGGTGAACACCGTTTTTAGCTCTCTTAGAATTGACAACCGTGGAAGAGTATAGCACGTCTTTTCCCAGCTTCTTCGCAAATGCATCGTATATATCCTGGTTGCGTTCAGAGGCCGGGGCAAAGGATGCCATTTGGCCGAGAAACGATCGTGCCATAGGCCCGCCGAACGCTTGCATCACGACTAGTGTCGTTCGACGAGTCACGTCGCCAACGCCAAGCCCAGTGGTTTGGAACAACATGGGAACAATGGCTTCAACACTGTGCTTCTTGGCAAAGTCGCCAAAGGGAATGAGTAGATCCTTGGGGATATCGCCGGGGGCAGGAAAGTCCTGCAAGCTTGGAAGAATCATGTTCTCATACAAGGCGCAGAGTTCAGCGTACTTGACTAGGGCAGCCGATAAAGCAGCCGGGGCAGGACCAGTATAGTTGACTTCTTTGCCGGTTCCAAAGTCCACATATCGGGTCAATCGCGACTCCCGACCGGGGACCTTGATCTCAACTCCAAGGCGCTTCGTTACAAAGTCGGAGGCACCGTTGACATCAATGAAGGACTGGACGCCGTAGTCGTAGGCCTTGCCTGAACTGGAGTCGACGTACGAGTCCACATGACCTCCCTAGGGCTGTTAGGAAATGATGCATGGATATCAATTGATGAATGTCTCACCAGGATGGCTTCCTTCTCAATCAAGATGATGCTTTTCCCAAAGTCTTCTCGGAGACGAAAGGCAGCGTGAGCACCAGAACCGCCGCCGCCGATGATGACGACATCCTTTTCAATGACCGAGTTGTACGCGCCAGCGGTAGCGACAGAGGCCGCTACGAGAAGGCCTACGAGCGATCGAGCAAGAGAGGCCATGGTTGTGAGCACGGAAGATTGGACAAAGGTATAGAGAAACTACTGAAGAAAGGCTCTGGGTCGCCGTTTTATCAATTCTCAGCCCCCTGCATACGACACAAATCAGCCGATATCTGCATATCGACGAGGAAAAAAAACCCAGTCAGAGATGCATCAAGACGGGGATTGAAGATGCAGTCAGCTTGAACAAGGACCAGGGTGCTCGTGCACCCCGGAGCACATCCCCAAACTGTACGGATACTTAGGTACCGTACTAACCAGCGAATAGATAATTTACTGCCACGAGGTTGCCCTCGGGGAGCTACTACTTATCTTGAACAATGTAATAGCTAATCATTCGACTCCTACTCTTTGGAACTCCCTATTTGATTAGTTGAAAGCTTGTTCAAGTGCCGCCGCTAAGATCCGATACCGTCTCCGCGGGAAGCCGGTGCCGATTTGATCTGCCGTCGGAGCCCGGGATCTAACCCCGCTCTCGGATCTTGGGATGGGTTGCACAGGGCGCCTAGATATAGAGCGATGAGTACTGCGCAACAGGATACAAGGTATGACATATCAAACCTCATTGATTTATGGTAACACTCGCCTTTCTTGTATTACCCTGCCATGGAGCCCGAAACCGTTCAAGTTGTCATCTGCGGCGGCGGTTCTGCCGGCCTCACGGCTGCCATCTGGTTGGCCCGTTTCGGCATCGACTTCAGGATCCTTGAACGACGTCCAGGACCTCTTGAGATCGGCCAAGCCGACGGTGTCCAATGCCGCACCGTCGAGATCTTTGAGAACCTCGGCCTTTCTGATGCTCTTCTGAAAGAGGCCTATCACGTCATGGAAGTGACATTCTGGTCCCCGGATGAGCAGGGCCAACTAAAGAGGAAACATGTTGCGCCTGATACCAAGGTGGGCCTAAGTCATCAGCCCCATGTCATTCTCAACCAAGCACGGATCAACGAGATGATGCTTCAAGAGATGATTCGTCTGCGAGGGAATGGGTCAAGCGGAGTTGTGTACAACTCCCAGGTCGAGAGCGTGCGCATCCTGGACAATGCTTGCGACTACCCTGTTGAGGTGGTAGCTTTACAAAATGGGGTACCATCTCGATACCGGGCGAAATACGCAATCGTAAGACTGTCACCGCCTCAATCCCCAGCTTACTGCTAATTGGTCTATCTCTAGGGCTGCGATGGTGCTCATAGCACAGTCCGCAAATCGCTTGGTTTCAACATGGTCGGCGACTCGAGTGACTCCGTCTGGGGCGTCATGGATGTCTTTCCAGACACAAACTTCCCGGATATTCGCAAGAAGGCCATGCTCAACAGCAATGCTGGGAATCTCATGATCATTCCCAGAGAAGGCGACGAACTCGTCCGCTTCTATATTGAGCTACCAGGCAAAATAGCTCGAGAAGTGACCAAGCAAGACCTCATTGACAAGGTTAAGCGCATTTTCTACCCCTACACGCTAGATGCCTCCTGTGTCGTGTGGTGGTCAGCATACGTCATTGGCCAGCGTATCGCAGACCGCTTCACAAAGGACTTTCGCATCTTCCTCACAGGTGACGCCTGCCACACACACTCCCCCAAGGCTGGTCAGGGCATGAACGTTAGTCTTCAGGATGGCTTTAATATCGGATGGAAGATGGCCCATGTCCTGACGGGCCGAGCCCCGCCTTCAGTACTGGAGACATATGTGCTCGAGCGTCAACAGACAGCACAACAACTCATCGACTTTGACCGTTCGTTCAGCAAGTTGTTCTCCACCGAACACCAGAAGAAGAATGGGATCACAGCCGCCCATTTCCGCGACAAGTTCGTGCAGGCCGGACAGTATACTGCCGGCATGGCTACCAAGTACAGCTCGTCAATCCTGACTTGTCCGAGCAGCGACGACGGCACCATCGCGTCAGGGCTCAGTGTTGGAATGAGGTTTCCCAGCTCTCCGGTCGTGAGGCTATCTGATGCAAAGCCTGTGCATTTGAACAAGGCCCTGCCGGCGGACGGACGATGGCACCTCCTGGTCTTCTGTAGTGGAGATGCGGCAGCCAACAAGTTGACACAGGTACTTATATGAGGATTGAGTGACATGGCACCATTTACTAACTCTTCTAGGTCGCTTTCCAGTTGGAAGAAATGGTTCAGAAGTTTACACCATTTGGGGCGCCGGCAGATGAAATCATGAACCCAACCCTCATCATAAGGGGTGAGCGGAAGAGCCTCGAGATTGAAAAACTCCCAAGATTCTTCTTTCCTAAGACTGGAAGGTATATGTTGACAAGTAAGTCACAACTGTGTTCCAAACATTTGCACTATACTAACTCTGCTATGCCTAGATCTCCACAGAGTGTTTGTCGACGAACAGAATCCATATATGCTGGATTGCGGGCGGGTGTTTTCAACATTTGGTATCGATGTAGGTCGCGGTGCAGTCGTCATTGTTCGACCTGATTTATGTAAGCTCCTCCCTATACCTGCTATTTTAGCCGCTGCTTACTGAGTGTGACAGATGTGGCCAAGATAAGTGGCCTAGAGGAAGTTTCTTCGACCTTTTCGTTCTTTAAAGGCTGCTTGAACTGTACTGGATAACCAAGCCATGTGTGTCGTCTCTTAAGGTCTCATCAACTACAGCCTTGTTGCCAAGTTAGGGCCTCAAAACCATGACGATGCCGGCTGTTTCCTCATGGCGATGCTCTCGTTCTCCGCCTAGTCTCATGGTATCAGTTGTAAATATTTTATCAAGTCCACAGGCAGTTTTCTCAATTATCGGAACTTTTCCACTTCCAATGTGTTTATGTGTTTTCCATCGCCAACGCTGATATGATGCAACTTCCCCAAACCCAGCTCCAACAAACTGATGTCCAATCTTAACATAAACCGGGCCAGGTGTATCATCCAATTCCGGTACGTACGGGCACCAGTGCTTCCACAAATGTTTCTGGCTCTCTACCTCTTCCGCCACTGCCAAGGCCATGCCAGAGAGGGATATTCCATGCATCCGACCATCAAAAAGGGCAATGCCGCTCTCATTCCCTTTGGCGGGTTTGAGAGGCATGAAATCGAAACAGACTTCATATGACCCCGTACGTTTTCCAGGCCGATACAATGCCGGGGTGGACATGAAAGTCCAGTTGAAAGATGCATTTCCGTGGAAGAACATGGCCGTCAGTCGCCCGCCTCTATGGAACTCGACAATAGGGCCGTTTAGGTCGAACATTCCATGCACCGCTTCCGTAATCATTCGTGTCTCAGCAGTACCTCTGCCATCTTTCTCGGCTATCTAAGCTTGACGAGCAACCAAGAGTTTTTCGGCGACCTCGCCAGCCCATTCTTGAGCATGCTTCACGTAAGCCTCACTATCAAGTATTCCCCGGATGAAGGCGTAATAGAATCTCATCGTCACACGCTGTGACTAATGGCCTGTATGGAACTCTCATAATGGCGGAGCCGCCGATAATGATGAAGTATGGTACTTTGGCTGCCTTAGAAGCGATGGGGATCTTTCTGGTAACTTCTGTAAAGGTTTCTAAAAAGGGTGTTAATGTTGCGTTTCATACTTGAGTATGGCCTGGACAGGTGGGCTTACTCTACGTCAAAGCGTCGCCAAGTTGGGTGTGTTGACCGTACGCGTTTACCACAACATCCAGAGATTCAAGAATCTTTGCTATTTCTTCAATGGGCGTGGCGTCTAGATCAACTGCCCTCGGCTCGTACCGTTCGTGATGGCCAAGCTTAGTGGGATTTCGTGAAATGCCGATAACCTGATGGCCTCTATTTAGCAGCTCAACGGCCACATGCGATCCGGTCATCCCAGTCACCCCAGTCACACCGACTTTGGTGACAGTCATTGTGTCTTAGAACTTGGTGGACGTAAAAGATGAAACGCAGAAACGTAGAGAGGCAAATTAATGAATGGATGGCAAAGAGCCACTCGCCAGTGAATAAACTAGTTGCTGAATATATAGTCACTTTGAATATGACCCTCTTTTTTGGTTCATGCATCGGCAACTACGAATACTAGCATCTCGGACTGCTCATAGTCTCCGACACGAGCCGATTCATTTACGGACTGGAAGGTTCCGAGAACACGCTTAGTCAGTGAGAAGCGGCGAAGATAACCAAGCACAACATATAACCAGACGTCCAAGAGTTTCAATCTTTCACTGCTCTTATCTGGCAGGGTCAAAGGGGTCGGTTGTAAACTACGTGGCTTGAAAAACACCACTTGAGTTTTCAGTCCCCAGTCATCATCAATGATCTTATCAGAGTACACTTGACACCTATGGAAAAAGTAAAAGTTCGAAATGTTCATAAAATGCTTAACATATCTCCAGTTTTAGCAGCGGATCGAACTGTGAGGTCAGACTACTCTTGTTAACATAATCCAATGTAATATGTGGCATTAGAAAGTCGGGCTCTCCGTAAAGATAGTTCTAATTGCATATGTATTCTCTAGATCAACGCCCCTTCCTTTCTAGAAGTGGCCAACATGCCGAGTTCATTTTGCTTCTGAAGGGATGTGACATCATGTTACAACCACTCAAGCACGCTCGCCTAGTCCAACTCACCAACCACGTCACAGTCACCAAGACCGGACGCCGCGACAAGGATGGCCCCTTTCGTCCTGCTGCTCGAGATAGCAACACCTACCGTGCTCAGCATTCAGGGGGTAGGTGGAGGCCTTCGGAGTGTTGTTCTTGACCGGCCGGCTTATATAAGCGGCTGAATGGGGAAGCATGGGATACCAATGTTGCGGAATTGCTATGGAACCCAGTGTTACGCTTTTCCCTGGATGTGAGATAGTCCCGGTTGACTGTCAATTAAAGGGTGGCTACCTTGGACTAGCACACAAAGACACTGTTTCTTTACTCCTTCGCTTTGGGGGAAATTAAGCTAATGTCACCTTGATCCATTCAGGTGTAGCTCTTACCCAAGCAGCTTCGTCTACAGACCCTGCTCCAATACGGTGCGCAACCCTCTGTTCTATATCATCCCACTCGATGACGAGGACATGTAACTTAGGTAGCACCTTTTCCGCTCGCATCTCCTCATGAACGCGAGAGACAACAATCAGACAATGGTCCCCTTCGTTGGTGCTGCTTGGGAGTGCATACTCCGACATCCCTCCTACCTTTCTTCCATGTTGGTCTGTCATCTCCCACCCATAACCTAGATCGCGTCCTTGTAGCACTTTGTTCAGTCGAAGGGTGGTTGAGCTTGTCCAGAAGAGCAAGCGTCCAGAATCATGAAAGTCCACGGAACTAAAATCGTCCTCGTTGATTGATGTGGAGTGTTTCCAGCCTCTGGCCAACTCCTCATCGAGCGCACTCGTATCGAGCGGCTTGACGTACGGAGCGAATAAATTTCGAGGCATTTGAGCCCGAACTCTACCGTAAATGTCGAGTTTGTAAAACTCCAGCTCAGGCATAACCATATCCGTGGCAGTTGGAAGGTTGAAAAGCTTCCCCAAGCCGGCATGCTCAAAGTCCCAACCTAACCAGGACCAGCTTGGAAATCTCACATGATGAGACGATCCGTCACGGTTATATACGCATTCTTTTGCCACGCGGCGAGCACAGTCACCACCCGTCCAAGCCAGCGACTCCTCAAAACGGAGGAAAAGAAGATGACCCCAGCTGCTTTGAGCAAGTGTGTGCTTCATGTAGAGTCGGTGAAGATAGCCCTGGATGGCTTTTAGGGAGTCGGACTGATTCGTTATGCTGCGCTTTGCGTACTGTGATATTACCCTGTAAGCGTACTCAGCCCTGAACGCTTGGCTTGGTCCTATCTCCATCAAGTCGTAGCACCCGAACGACTGGTAAGAGGTGATTCTGGGCTCTATTCCCTGTGCCGAGCAAAGCTCGAGCGCGAGGCTCTCGCACCAGGTCGCCTTTTGGCATCGCCAAAAAACCTCGTCATCGGTGAACATGATCAGCCGGCGGGAAAGGAGTGATTCTTGCATGGTCCAGGCACGGCGTTTCCATGTTGACTTCTCGTATGCTGTGCCAGTGTAAAGGTGTGTGCTACGAATCAGATGTAGAGACGACGAAACCGGGACCATCGCTTGTTGAGGATGCCGCATCAGAGATTCTCTCACGCCAGCGATACCCATGTCCGCATGCAAGGCGCTGACAGCAGCAATCGTGCAATATGCATTGGCATACACACAATCCATGTAAGAAAGCTGGCGTCGCTTGTCATCGTCGTCGTCCTGGATAATGCATAGAGAGTCGATCCAGAGATATTTGAATCCAATGGATCGAGCCACTTTGATGGCATCGAAGATGGTCTTGGGGACAACATCGTGTAGCAACAAACAGCCAGGGCTGCGTAGCCATTGCACTGTCCTCCGTGTGTTTGTCAAGCGGTTGTGGGCTGTTGATCCCCATACGTAGCTCAGTGCAGAATACTGACAATCTTCTGGACCATCGACGATACAAAATTGTTCGGTATCGACGAACCTGAGTTGTGGGGACTTGTCGTCCTCAGTCGATCGCCATGCCGGCATGTGGCACGCATTCCCATGGCGCTCGCGGCAACAGGACATCCATTGACGGAGCAGATGTGGCTGATAGTACGGGGTCATTAGCCGGCCAGAAGGCTGCATAGGATATGTAGGTTCCGGGGTGAAGTCTTGAGTGTTGGATGCATGAGGGACTGGATCACTGCAAGGCTGGAGTACCAGGACGGTCCTCGGGAAATAGGTGCTCTGATTCACCACGCACACACTGAGCTTGTTGAAGTTGATAACCTCTCCTAGATGGCCGGGAAGTTTCGCGTAGCAATCCGTGCCAATGTAGCATTGTAGTCCCTGTAGATCGCGTCCTCCACTCCGTCGCATGATGGCTCTGGCGATGAGGGTACAAAGGAAGCATTGGCGAGACTCAAATCTTGCTAGTACATCTTGGACCGTGCCCAAGGAAGGGCGATACTGCTCTAACCTGGCTTGCCTACAAAGTCGTGAAAAGTCGATCCTTTGGCAAGTGATACAAAGCGGCTTGAGAAGGAAAAGATCGAGAGTCTCCTGCGTCATGGTTGGTAAAAGGTGCGTACAGGGGGAAGTGATACGAGTAGGATGTTTGGCTGGGGGTTGGGTTGAAAAATGAGGGGTAGGATGACTAGATAAGAATCCTCAGGCCAGCAAACGCCACAATCTCAGCCTGATCACCTGCCCTAAGATTAGAAAGAATTTCGGGATTAATACCCTCACAAGGTCTTCGTTCGTGAGGCGATTGTCGGCTGTCACATCTTACAGTAGTCTGGTTGGCAGAAATGTTTAGAGAGCTGTGTGTCTAGACTATTTCGAAATGAGTAACCTGGGCATAGCTTACCCTGCATGGAATGGCTCGCCACCAACTCTATAGGAGGGGGATAATGCTGAAATAGATCTTTCACAGAGTCCTATTTTCTGCAACTTAGCCCAGTTTCCGGATCTCAGTTATACTGCAACAATGGTTCCGACGTTGAGTCAAGTAGCGGCTCGTCCAACGTTTTGGACACAGACTGCATTAGGGTAGAACCAGAGCACCCCTTGGAGCTCACGAGACATAATAATTCAAGAGCCAGATTTTTTGTCTGAGCATAACCTTACTTACAGTAAGCCTTCTATATGTACTTTTACCAAATAAATGAAATAGTAGCAAATATGCCTTTCCTACCTGAGGAACTTTTGTGATATGTACCAAGGGCTCAAAATGCCAAGCTGGCTTGGAAGAAAATCCTAATCTTCCAGCTTCAAGATGTTGATACTCTTTTCCCATAATTTTCCCGGACCCTCTTCATCGTAAGCCCAATCGGCATAGCCTGCGCGGCCTGTACCTGGCAGCTTAGCTACCTGGGTATCCTCCAAATACGAGCCACCCTTACCCTCAAGTTCAGGTGAAACAGCCGCTAGGACGGTTGTTGCAGCTCCCTGTTCAATGCTCTTCCAAGTCTTGGCCAGTTCTGCATCAGCCGCCCAAACCTGCTTGACCTCCTCGGAAACATGGCGTTGCAGCTCAGTGCGGATGCTGCCAGGGTGGACAGCCCACGCGTGCAGGCCATGGGCCCCAAATCGTTTCTCGATTTCCCGTGCCGTCCACAAGTTGGCCGTCTTGCTCTGGCCGTACGCCTTCCATGGCTCGTATTCACCCTCCAGATTGAGATTGCCGAAATGAACGGAACCAGCCTGGTGGGCACAGGATGAAAGAATTATAACCCGGGAGTTGAAATTGGGTGTCGATGAGCGAAGTAAGGTATCCTTGAGCAGGTAGAAGAGGAGGAAATGCCCTAGATGATTGGTGCCGAACTGTGTCTCGAATCCATCCGCGGTGCGGCCTTCCGGAGTCGCCATGACGCCAGCATTCTCGATAAGGATATCCGACTGTGTGCTCTTGGACTTGAAGTTCTCTGCGCAAGTACGCACCGAGTCTAGGGAGCTCAAGTCAAGTTATAGGAAATGAAGACGGGGACTGTCGACCAAATCATGCAGTGCCCCCTTGGCCTTGTCGACGTCGCGAGCAGTCGCATAAATTGTTGCACCAGTACAATGAATTGCACGTACTGTCTCAACCCCTACTCCTGACGAGCAGCCAGTAATGAGGACAATCTTTCCGGTCAGTTTCCCTTCCAAGTCATAGTCGGTAATGATTTGAGAGGCAGTAGGGCGTGCATCGCCAGGACCGTTCGGATTCTCGTGTGCGGTGACGTACTTTGAAGTCATACTGTAGGTGGAAGAAAGAATAAAAGGTTGGTCGTAGGAAATGCCGCGGAATAAACTTCAGGCCTGGGCAATGTTGGACTTGTTTAGAGACAATCGCTTTGGTGGATTTTCTGCCACCGAAACTCGTTTTTGAAGCAGAATTCAAGTTCCTATCCACCAGCAGCTTGCATCAACCTTGGCAGTCATTGCACGATTGATCCCGGTTCTCAGAATTCAGGTGATTATGGCTGGCGTCCTTGCCGTCTTCCGCGCCATTAAACGCGCAAACTGTACTTCTGGGTGTGATCTCCGTGAGAGTCATACCACCCCTGTACACACTGGGAATGTTGAGGACACACTGTTACACACAGTCTAAGAGCCGTGGCCCCTCATTGTTATCAGCCATTTGCATGAAGTGGGAAGTATGAATCTACTTCGATGGAGCTAGCATAGTTTCAAGATGGTGTCATCCGCGGATGCAGCATGTTACGCTATCGACTATCTTGGTGTGATGTTGGCAGTTTTATTTGCTTGTGTCAAATCAATGTGAATCCTCAGCACCCCCCTGTAGGCTCACCTCCCCCTTACATCCAAGTATCATGCCAGTAAAGGCGTTTTTCTCCTCTACACTCTCGCCATCTGTTTGTCGCTTCCAATACCTCCGGACAGCCTTGAAGTAACCAGCCCCATTTGTGAAGAAATGAAATGGACGCTTCCCAGCCGCTGGGATCACAAGGCTCCCCCCAAACGATCAGGCTTGGCCTCGCCGTGCCGTCGTAGTTCATCTCGGCCACGTCAGCACACAGTTCATCGTCGTCCATGAGATTCGCGGCGACTGCCTGTATGACATTGTCTCTGAACCTTGGGAATGGAAACACATCAAGCCAAGGATGGTGCATGATCTGATGCTGTACAGCGGTAGGTTCCAGATTTTGGGGGCAGGTAGGCGCATACTGTGTTGGCCCGAGCTGATTAAACGGCGATATAATCTCCTCGAGACACAAGATTTCAGGCTTGAAACCCATCTGAACAGCGTTCTTGGCCATGGCGATGTTGATGTTCAATGTGATGAGAAATGGGAGTTGAGAGACACGGGGCGTGTTCATTATATGGTGCAGGTAGGCATCGTGCGCGAGTGCAAAAATCCTCTCTCGGATTTCGGCGCTCTCAAATATTTCACAGGCATGTAGAAGAGCGTCCAGAACAACATATGTTGACGTCTGGGGTGCCGTTTCGGTTGACGATGTTAGTACACCTGAATCGAGTAACCCAGGTTCCATCACCACTCTGGATGCGGCTCTGTTCTGCTGGCCCTGAAGCCGAGCTTTCTGGTCTACTTCAAATCTTAGAAAGTAATAAGCTAGACACGATGGAGGGAGGAACTGACATTGTGATCTTTTGTTAAGCCGGTTTTGCCGCTTCCTCCGCTCAGCCGTACTCGTGACACCAGTCCAGTCCTCTGCAGGGGTTTGGGCCAGTAATTGCTGGGGCATGCGCTGAAGGATGATGCCGAGTGGAGTTTCCATAGCTGGAGCCTGTATTCGCCGTGGACAATTTGATTGATGTGACCGGGAGAACGACCGTGTGCATATGAAAAAGGGTGAGATTGACTGGTTGGAGGCCGATGTTCTTGTGTTGACATCACCACATGCCACGTGAGACCTTGGCTGATGAAGGTTAAGCTTTGGGAGCCCGTCGGATAGTGGATACATATCAGCAGGCTGCATTAGCGTCAGAACTACGTGGAGCATAGGACATGGATGGACCGGCCAAGATGCGAGGGAGATGAACCAATCATAAGGGCACTTCGGGTCAAAGCCTCATCCAGACCAAGCAGTCTTGACTTGAAGTGCTTGCTATCAGCAGCTTGCATAACACTGCCACACGCCGCGGAGTTATCTCGGACCGATTCGAGTCAATCACTGAGAGTTAATTCATCAACACTTCAATGACCTCCGGACTGGGAGCCCTTGCTGGAGTGTTGCCTCTCCTGCCTTGATGATCACGGAGCGACCCAGTTTCGGGTCAACCGTTCATCACCATGTATGTTGGCATGACGACGACTTCATGTCCAAAGTATGGAATGACGCGCGGCCTCGGGCCTATATATCATATCTCCTATTCGCAATAACATAGATGAGTAGAACTCCAGCAGCTATTAAAACACTTACATGCCACCCAGACATCGGCATCTCACCAGGTTCACAGTATCGGCTCCAACAACCCAATAAGCTCCTCGTGTTCAACCGACGCAACCAACGACTGCGCAGCACCACCAAGATGTTTGGACGCCGCCCTGCCGCAGTTGGCGTCATGGCGCTCGTCAATGCCATGGCCGCCACGGCTCAGAATCTATCGTTTGGGGCCGACAACTTCTACCGCAGCCCAGACGTCCAAATCCAGCCCATCACGTTCCCGACCCAGTACCATACCACCGTCTCGGCCAACATCTTCTACCCACGCAACCTAAGCCGTAGCACCGAGACCGCCGCCATCGTCGTCGGCCACCCCATGGGCGCCGTCAAAGAGCAGAGCGCCAACCTCTATGCCACCAAGCTCGCTGAACAGGGTTTCATCACCGTCTCCATTGACCTCCCCCATTGGGGCGGCAGCGATGGCGAGCCTCGTAACGCCGTCTCGGTCGAATACTATTCGGAGGCATTCAGCGCCGCTGTCGACTACCTCGGCCTCCAGGACTTTGTCGACCGTGAGCGCATCGGTGGTGTTGGTATCTGCGGCAGCGGTTCTTTCATCATCAGCGCCGCAAAGATCGACTCCCGTTTCAAAGCAATCGCTACTGTTAGCATGTACGACATGGGTGCAGCCTCTCGCAACGGCATCCGAAAGTCACAGACCCTAGTCCAGCGCAAGGAAATAATCGTCGCCGCCGCAGCCCAGCGCTGGAATGAGTCTGAGGGCGCAGAGACCGAGTTGACTGGAGGCACTGTAGACAGGCGCGAGGACGCTGTCGACCCTATTCAGCAAGAGTTCTACGACTTCTACCGCACCACGCGCGGTGAGGTCACACCACCCGGTGCTCTGCCCAACACCACGACTCACCCAACACTCTCGAGCCAAGTCAAATTCTTTAACTTCTACCCATTCAACGACATCGAAACCATCTCGCCCCGTCCTCTGCTCTTTATCAGCGGCGACCAGGCTCACTCGCGAGAGTTTAGCGAAAATGCCTACGGACGTGCTGCCGAGCCCAAGGAGCTGATCTGGGTCCCTGGTGCTGGCCATGTCGATCTGTACGATCGAGTGGAGCTTATCCCCTTCAATAGACTTACCCGCTTCTTTGAGGACAACTTGTGAAATAGCAGTACAAGGTGAGCTTGGAAAGAGTCGGCTGTTTTCTTGTAGATAAGCCTTATTCCTTCTAGGCTCTTTCTCATTATAGCATATTCTTCTTTTCATCGAAGGTGTCTCTCGGAGACGCCGTCCACACAATATTATAGATAAACTTGATGTTTTATCTTGACATTAAAGCCCACAATCGTGACGCTGGTGAATTTCCATCCATTAATTAAACCTTTCAGAAAGCAATTCCACCAAGACAACTATTTCGAATCCTGGAAGGCCAATTAAAAAACGCAGCCAAATGAAGCAGCATTCAACTACGCCATTGGATTCTCCCGCAAAGTCTTCTAACAACCTAAAAACACACAGGAAACTCCTTACGTTGTTCACGATGGAGACTAACCGTTAGTTTACACCCAAGGCCTTCCTATTGATGGCCCGGCCTTAAGCCAGATCAAATTTTACGCTTCAAGCTCAACTGGGAGGCTTCCCAGGACTTTCCCCCATCCCCGCCGTCCAAGGATTGTCAAATTTAGCCTCCTTATTAGCTACAGCGGAAGCGGAAGCACGACGGAAGCGGAAAGGGAGGTATAGTGAAGACTAGGATCTAATTACCCCAGAGCTAAAATCAAGCTTACCCAGCAGTCGGGAATCAGCTGGCACAGATTTCTTTCAACTTTTTCAATGATTTACTTGTCAGATACAAGATCAATAAACATACGGAGAGACACACGGCAACATGAAAACCTAGTGCTACTGCTATTTACGACTATACTTTCTTCAGTTCTGGGCGACGTCAGACAACCACAAGAGAGACCGTCGGGACGAGACTGCACAGCTTGATGCACTGGACTCTACCCAGATTGCAAACCTCGACTGGAAGCATCCTGGATTTATTGTAGTTGGCGATTTCTTGCTAGGGTCAGCCATCGACAAATATCTAGCTATGTTGTTCCTAGGAGATATCAAAGATAGATTTTTCATCTCTAGCTTCCATCTTAGTATATCTCTTGGTTGTTGCAATCTATAGTTATTATTGCTGAAACATCCTTCAAGAGAACCCCAGAGGCTAAGGGAGGATTGATTACATCTGATAGCTAACCCAAACGACTAGGTAGCCTCCCTAAAGAATGCAATCCAACCCATCAAGTGACGGACAAACTCAGAGCCTAAACTTCTGGCTTCCTTCCCCAGATAAAGTAAAGCTGCTGGTACAAGTGGATTGTCGGATCCTTCAAGTCACGCTTGACTTTCGCAATAAAGACCTGGATCTCCTCCTCACTCCAACCCAGCACCCGACCGAAGAGCCCGGGAGTGTACGAGTCGATGACCTGGGCTTCCTGAACCGCCTGGAACTTGCCGATTTCCTTGAGTTTCGGATCCTTTGGCCACGGACCCATGGGAACCTATCGTTATCAGTGCATCTATCTTCATTGAGACTCAGGAGCGACTAACCTTGCGAATCTCTTGTTGAACGTCGACAAATCCGACCTCTTCTAGCCTTGCCTTCCACTCCGGTGCACAAGTCAAGGGTTTGCCAAATTTGGCAGAGGCGTCGCAGATGGTATTTACCCACTTATGAAAATCAGTAGCCTTATCTCCTGTGTCGTCGTCTGATTTGAGTGGTGGGTACGCAGCTTGTAGCTCGATGTATCCTCCAGGGCTCAGGTGTTTGAAAGCTTGCTGAAAGAGCCTCTTGTCGTTGGAAAGACATCCCTCGAGCTCGCGGCCATGAATAAAATCGAATGAATGGCGGTAAAGCCAATCTGCTTCGAAGTCATCAACTTCAAAAGAGCAATTTGGAGGAGTCCTATACTCGGCGTTAGTACCGTTTCTATCTCTAGGCTGGTTTCTCGGACCATTGGGGTTGAATAGGGCTCAGATCTGTGCCTCGAACATCTGCCGAGGGATATTCACTGGAAATGTCAGATTTAAGGGAAGTCCTTTAATAGCCAGGCCAGTTCTACTTACTCTGCAAAGTCCATAGCCCAAATGCCTGTTCCCGTACCAAGATCCAGAACCCGCTGAGGGCTATCGCCGATCGGTGCGAGATGGAGCTTTCCACCGATGAGAAGTCGATAAATGTGATGTGCTAGATCCATGCGATCTTGCTCTTCGTCATCATTAGGCTTACAATGTCAGCACCGGAAAGATTCTAGAGTTTGATGGCATTACCACTAGGTACGCCCCCTCGCGGAATGCATGATAACGGCGTCCATTCTACAGGTTCGTTAACGCCAAGACCTAGACGGGTTCCTGCGACTTGACTTGCTTCATATCTAGATTGCGTCAGTGAGACCGAAATGGAGGTAGAAGCAAATGGCAAAGCATTGACTCACCTGTAGTTGAAAACGCTAGACTTCGATGATGATAGGTAGCTACGAGTGGCCTCACTGGAATCAATAAGCAATGGTTTTCCAGCCTGCTATCCTGTACTCACGAGTCGCCGTAGCTCGAGTCTTCCTCGTGAGGAGCATCCTTCAGTAAGCATCAGTAACTGCACACAGCTTAACCTCTAGTCGTTCTCACGTCAACTTCGAGAGGATGATCAGGAGTCTGAGTCTCGGCCTGTGTAGCACGAGGCTGTGCTTCCTCGACGGGCTCTTGGGACTGATGGTCACCCATGATCGCTGATGACGGTGAGAGAAGCGCAGCTTGGGCGGGTTGCTTGAGGTTTTTATCAATTGCGCGGTCGAACCCCTCACTTCATCATCTCATCACACCATGAGGTTCCCGAAAGAGATGCTCGCATTAGAAACCTTGCCCGCTGACAAGGTATATGACAGAACAACCAGCCACATATGACCCGTGAGTTGAGCACGAGCCGTTGGTTGCACCCTTGTTAGTGCAACGCAACGGAAGACCAACCATCCCACCTGATCTGCATTTGGCAGCTTGATATTCCACCACTTGTTGGTCGAGGTCCAGTCTTGCGGCCGGCACCCTCGGAAACGTACGTGTGGGCCCGGGTAGCTTAGTTGAGCGATAGACTCTCCGCTGCTTGGGGGCAAAAAATCGAGGAACCTGATATCATTACCATTCCTCGAGCTGAGTTTGCACGAAGCCCACGCTCGGGGGTCTGCGCAAGCTGAGTTAACAGACCATGATGCTTCGCTGTCCAATCGATAATGCGGATTCAATTTGTGTGATACGCCTACGGAGTATAGGACTCAAGGGATTTAGGCTCGGCTCGCCCATGCTGAATATCGTAGAGATATCTGCTATCTATTAGCCTCTCAACGGTCCTTGTGGAATATGTAGTTGTTGGTATTGAGCTTGGCAGATGTCAAAGGGACGAAACACTTTTTTTGATATTTGGTGAGACGGTCCTGGTCTTCCAATGCTCATCCGATGCAAGTAGAGGGATGAGGTAGACACATCTTCACGGCCCCTATGTGATTATCCTTGGTGCCCTCCACGTCGATGGTGGTCTGGGGTACTCGTCTTTCAAGACGCTCGCCCAGCCTGCGAACTAAGTAAGCAAGCGGCGCAGCTTTGAGATCATCTTTTCTTTTTTGACATCTGTTCTTTCTTGTTGGATTCATAGTAAACACTAAGTAAACAAGACATCTTTGCCGTTAAAGCCTACAAGATAACCCGATATCGCTCGTGAATGTGAAAGCAGTAAGGTTCGAATTTATCGCTAGGTCTTGGAATTGATAAGCATGTGTGTGGAAAACAATCAAATCTAATAGTGGGTATCGCAAGGTGCTTCTATAGCAGATAGGTCACCATACTATATCTTTCAGAGGAGACACCAGCTTACCGGGCCGTCTCAGAGTTACCCGTCCTTAAGCACCGCTTTTTACCGCGTCTACTATACTATATATTACCCTAAATCCCTTAGATATAACTCATTAGTGAGACCGAGCATTATCACTAATCTAAATTCTAATGTATCGACTTAAACCATTGGGAACTTGGGACTTGAGGGTCGGTATTGATACTATTGCTTGCCTCTCTTCTGCAATGCCTGTCTAGCTATTCCGCTACTGTTGTCCATTAAAGGCAGGAGTATTTGATAACGCGGCTTCGACCGGGGTATCAATCCCCATACATTAACGTGATAGTACTGACCACGGTTGTCCACCAACCAACGCAGCTCAGGGGCCGGCAATTCCTTAGCTACCATGCTTTGCCGGTCTAGGTCTACCTTACCTCTTAGTAGCGCACTATCCTCTATAAGAAAATTACTAAGTAAAAAAAGACGGCCTTCCTCTATTTTTCTTCGCTATCTATAATAACACGACTTTTCCCTTCTATATATACCTAATACCCTAAGCCGGTAAACCATTCTTTACTTACTTTAGCGATATAAATACTAGGGCTAGAAATCTAGGGAAAGTACTAGAGTGCGTCCTAGTATTCAGCGCTACTAATAAAGTCAGCTACTAAGTAATTAAATTCCTCCAAAAATACTACCCTAATATTTACTTACGCCTTATATCATTAAATAAATCTAAGAGATACTAACTCGAAAAGTTCTAGCTATCGTTAAAAGTAGTTATCGCTGACTTTTTTAATAAGCCATCGCTCTATAAGGCTCTAGCGGATATTAAGTCTATTTTTATAGTTACGCCTAGATCTATCGATAAGTAGACGGCTATATCTAATTTAGTTAAGGCTCTAAAAGAGAGTAGAAAGATAATGAGTTGGGGGAAAGGCGTGCTAGGCCGTTTTGGGCCATTGGGCAATTTCCTGTACGTAGAAAAGGACCAAGGCTGCGGCCCTGACCATCTTCATCATTATCTTCCTCAAGGATCGGATCAAGAACGGGGAGCTTAAGGGCTCTTTTCTTGAGAAGATCTTCATTACTATCAATTGATTATTTGCCCTTATTATTTCATATGGTATTCAATTCACGAGAAAGTACGTGAAATCTCTTTTTCGAAAGTCATCAGAAGAAAGTCACACAAGAAGTTTTGGCTGTGGTTGGTGTGTTCTGTTTCTCCAACAAAATAATTATTTATATCCTTCATATAATCGCTATATTCCCTGAATTTAATACTTAATATATTCCCTAGTAGCTTATAGATTATTACCTTACTAACTTACCTACTTAATCGCCTATTACTAGAAAGATCCTTTAAGATAATCTTCTTTTAGTTATTTTTCTTAATATTAGAATTACCTTTATAGAGAACTCTTTCTAAATATAGAGATTACTTAAGGAAGAGTAGAAGTTAATTTAGCTAAGTATAGTAGTGCCCTATATATATATTATAGATATTAGAGAGATTACTATATAGCTATTATTATCGTCGGATAAGAGGCATATTAGGCTATTCTAAATTATTAATAATAGGAAGGATCTTCTCTAGGTTAAAGATACTACTAAGCTTATAACTTATATATAGAATATGCCTATTTCCATTAATATAACTAATAAATGGTTCTTTAAGCGGTCCTTTGCTATGCTAGAAGGGAAAAGGGGGTATTAGTAGCGATTTTTCTAGTTTAAAAAGGATAATAAACTTTACTAGGCATTAAATAATCGTGCTAAAAGACTACTCGGAAGGAAGCCAATTACTTTATAATAGTGGTTAATCGAGAGTTAGTCTGCTATCCTTAGCAAGGGACCAGTTAATAAGCTAGAGACTTAAGATTAGATATATCTAATATATATTCTAGTATTAAATATATTTTATAAAGTATAGTAATAAATAGAAAGATAACACTTGATCGCTGCCCCGGCATTGTGTGATGTCCAAGACAGCGGGATCAGGGGCCGGTCAAAGATAAAGAAGCGACGAGTGCTGTCACCTTAACAAACCGAGGGAGCAGTCATGATTCAATCCAGATGTACAGCAGTTAGTCAGTGTCTTCCTTAGATCCAAGATCTACGTTGGGCTTAGAAAGGTTAACATATAGCACCGCTCGCTATATATCATGGATAGACCTTAAGTCTATACTATAGCTCGAATAGATAACCGATGCCTCACGTAGTAACTGCCTTTTATCCTTCCTAGCTAATAATATCTCCTAAAGAAGCCCTCGATGGTATATATGCCACTTACCATAGAGAGGAGGCATAAACCCCGGGGTTTAGGGAGAAACCAAAAACCAACGTCGATAATATTCGAAATAACATAGCCGCTAAGATCTTAGAGTATTATACTAGTAATCCAGAGTGGAGTAATGTTAAGGAGAAATATCTTATATGAAAGATTGATAGGAATCTAATGCCCTTGATGTTCCTTACCTACGGGCTACAGTGTTACAATAAGTCTATATTATCTCAAGCGGTAGGTCTGAAAATAGGTTGATCTGACCGACAGGGGGTATCTAATCATAGGATAGGTGGTCACCGGGAAGGGCGCGTCCTTAGTGGAAGGTGAGTCACAATGTCCACCCAAATACCGGTTATCAAGTTATGTAGCAGCCTAGAGCAATTTCTTCACCACTCGCGGCTTGATTCAAGGCCGAGTACTACATGTCGGGACCCCGAGTGCTACCCTATGTAGTCCACGGTGATGAAGCCGTCCTTGAAGCAAGGCGGCCGCTCTCGAGGATGCTATTGTATAGGCATTGAAACTGCATCTTAACATAGAGCGACATTCGGAACGCGACATAGTAATCTGCCTAAGTTACGGGGACATTATGGCATTGATATACAGGTCACTTTATTTTCGACAGAGTACTGTCCGACCCAAGCCCGTTGCCCCCACCCCACCCTCTGTCAAGGCTGGCGATGTCCTTGGTATGACGAAACAATTGGCAATTCTCCAGTCACAACACTCAAGGGTCTATAATGTTAAATAGCATATAACACTCATCTGGCGTGGCGAATATCCTTCAGAGCAACTTTCCAGTGAGGGCACTTCTCTCTTTGGCTGATATTTGGTGGCGCGGTAGAAGCGTTCCCACCTTTTAACATTACAGACCCTTGAGGGTTGTGATTCCAAACACAAGCCTGAGGTTCAAAAGGGGCGATATTACTGCGTCATTTTCTTTGTTCTACTTGAACGAATAACATTTGATAAATGAAAACTTGCCATATACACTCCCCTTCTACTTCTCACTTGGCTCATCTGGAGCAAGTCGGTCGCGATACCAACCATGACCATTCATACCATCACCGACGTCCCCATCTTCAACGGCCGAAAAGTTGACACTGCGGCTAATGTCACCTTCCGTGCCAGCCCTGGAGACATTGTCAGTATCGAGGCGGGAGCCACGGATCTCGCCAGCGTCGACACTGTGATTGATGGGAGAGGCTGCACGCTCCTCCCAGCCTTCATTGACGCCAATGTTGACACTGCAGCGACGAACATGGACCTCCCCATATTTGCCTCTTACGGCATCGGCACAGTTATCGACATGAGCAGCACCAAGGCCGAGATCCAGGCCATGCGGGCAGAGTCTCATGCCGAGGTCGGACTCCCTACCTACCTGGCATCGGGCCCCATCGCCACTGCGCAGGCCACGGATGGAGCTCAGATTCATCCGCGCCGAGAAACCAAAGTTATCCGGGTCCCCGCAGATGCCGAAACATGGGTTGCCTCTGTCATGAACGGTCCGGACAGGTCTGACTACATCAAGGTGCTCGTCGATCTACCTGGCATAGACGGCCCAACACTCCTCGCTCTTGTTCATGCGGCACATGCCCATAACAAGTTGGCCGTCGCACACTCGTTTCAAAAGGTTGGATACTCCCGGGCTCTTCAGGCGGGATTTGATATCATCACTCTCGTGCCTATAGACGGCCTCATAGAAACAGAGATAGCCGAGGGCCTCGCCGCGCGCAACATAGCGTGCATCCCCACGCTTTGCATGGCACGGGCCATGGTTCCCTTGCTGCGCAGCGAGCCAAGGGACGATTTGGTGGACGTCAGCTTCGACTACGCGCTCGCCAACGTCAAGAAGATGTATGACGCTGGGGTGCGCATCTGTGCCGGAACGGAGGCGAACCAGATATCCCATGTGCCGATATCAATCGGGGAGAGCCTCCACGAGGAGATGGAGCTGCTTGTACACGCAGGGCTGTCGAACCTCGACGCCCTCAGGGCAGCTACGGTTGTTACAACCATGGTGTTTGGGCTGAGAGACCGGGGCGAGATCTCGCTCGGGCAGAGAGCAGACATGGTCTTGATCGAAGGGGATCCACTGCAAGACATCACGACTACGAGGAGGATCCGAAAGGTATGGATTGGTGGAGTTGAGATGGACGGATGGGATGCACCTACATCAACAGATCTTTAGCCGCAGCAGCGTACGTATTTGAAGAAGCCATGAAAATTCTTTTGAATTGTTTTATTTTGAGCCTCGAGACCATTCTTCGGTGACTGTGATGTCTTGGCTGTCCCACGAGGCGTACTGTACCCTATCATAGCTCCGCGGAGTCAGCTCCGTAATCCAATCTTTATCAACCCGGACAAATACCCCTCGATGAGGCTCGTCGCCCTGACGCCACTATGAGCTAATCATGGTTACGTCACACCGAACATGGCAGCTCAAACTTCAACGTTGCACGTCAAATCAAGCTATACATGACACTAATCGCTGCTCGCTGAATACGGTAATATTCTATCAGCTTTGTTATTCTTCCCTCCCTGCCTCAGAGGACATTCGAAATGCGGAAGCTCCTCCCAAAGTCTCCAGACCAGAACCCGCCGCCGGCAACGCCGGGCCTCAGGAAGCGCAAGCGTCCAATGGTTTCCATGGCGTGCGAATGTTAGTCCCTAAAATACCTCTAGTCCAGGTTTTCCTTGCTGATGACGCTATCCAGCCTGCCGGAAGCGCAAGATCAAGGTCCAACTTCCCCAAGCTCGCCGCCCAAGAGCAGAGCAACTAACTGCATCAGTGCGATAATCAACGCCCAGCCTGTTCACAATGTGTTCGCTCCTTGAGGGAATGCCGCTTCGCCATCGACGAGACCAAAGCCAATAACGAGACGCTGAA
Organism: Fusarium vanettenii 77-13-4; assembly: GCF_000151355.1. Taxonomy (NCBI): domain Eukaryota; kingdom Fungi; phylum Ascomycota; class Sordariomycetes; order Hypocreales; family Nectriaceae; genus Fusarium; species Fusarium vanettenii. Next base: position 16,499 of record NW_003315795.1, on the reverse strand, counting down.
CCACCAGCTTCGAGCCGCTTCCCTAGCCGAAAGCTCCCTAAAGACGATTCTCGACCAGCTGCGCAGTGGCTCGCAAGACAACTCCGTCGAGCTCCTGCATCGTATTCGACAGGAGCAGTCAGTTAATGGCCTTGTCAAGACATTCTCTGATGCTAGCCTGCTGCTACCTCCTGCTCCACCACCATCTGGTCAGTTCCGATGACCCTTGCCTCGGGTCGAATCCTGCTTTTCCAAGTTTGGATAACTAATTATGGTGAATCATATGAGATCCTCACAACTCACCTACTTTGCCTTTCAAGATTCCCATCCCCTTGAGCATCGAAACCGTTTCATCGTAAGTACTCTTGCCGTCTCTCTTTCTTCCCATCGTCAAGATTAACGGGTACACTAGAAACCCTTGGACAAGCAGCGACGGGCTCGAAGCAAAGCATGTCTTGCCTGTCTCCCAGTGGACTACTCTGTCTACTGATGACAGCTACCTAACACATCTGCTAAACCTTTTCTTTGCCTGGGACCATACACTTAGCCACGCCATCCCCCGATCCGGGTTTCTCCCATGTCTCTACGCCGGGCCGAAAGTAGGAGGAAAGTTTTGTTCCAAATTCCTCGTCAATTCTATCCTTGCCACTTCTCATGTACGTTTAATCTCACAGGAGTTGGGGTAGTGATGGTTCGTTTTTGCTAATTGTGTAGCTTTTCATGTCTCAAGGAGAATCATCACACAAGTGCGAGGAGTTGCGCTCCAGTGGTGCCATGTTCGCTGACGAGGCCCGACGAATGCTTGAAGGCGAGAGAAAGCGTCCGTCAGTGTCCCTGCTCCAGGGCCTACTGGTTCTCTGGATTTATGAAATCAACTATGGAGTAAAAGCTGAGGCCCAAGTTTTGCTTGAACAGTTTTATTCCATTCATGAGGCTTTGGGACTCAGCGATCTAGCCATGCCAGCCGCGAGTCATGCAATCTCCAACGATAGCTCAACTTTGCGATCCATGGAGGAGGGGCAAGTTCTATCTTGCATCGTCTGGGGGGTTTTCTGCTTGGAGGGGTAAGTGCCAAGTGTCTCAGATATCTTCCATGAAACACGCCAGTTGCTAACAGGCTAATCTAACCAGTAAACTCTCCTTGACCTCCTCGCGTCCGATGAGAATCGCCAAGCCCAAGATGGCCAAAGCTTTCGAGAATGCCTATACATCTATATTCGCCAAGCCCAGCGCGCCCGAGTATTTCTGGTCCCCCTATCCTCGCCAGTCTGCACCGCGGCAATCATTTTTTCGAGAAATCATCTTACTCGAGTGCCAACTTGCCGAGATGATACATGAGTTTTCCGAGATATTCGCGCCGACATACTCTGGACCACCGGCTTCAAGCTACAATGAGACGAGGGCGTTCTACGACAGGCTTCTGAGATGGGGTACACATGCTTCACAACGATTCCATACCAATGGAATCTTTCCCCCTTCGTTTCTTTTCCTTGAGTAAGTTCCAACCCTACGATCAGTGACTGGTTTGCTAGCATTACTAACACAATAACGAGGACTACGTATGATATGATGCTTTTGAAAGTCTTGGACCACCTCTCTCGTTTCCCTCTCCATAATGACACCCACAAGTCGATACTGTCCAAGCGAGCGTCGCACGGAGCCTCGATCATCTCCAACCTTTGGGTATACCGGGCCACCTTTGGGCTTCGCCACGAGTTCTGGCTCACGCAGGCGTGTTTGGCAGCAACCACAGCCGTCATCTTCAACCTTAGCGATACTCCAAGCTTGTCCAAGTCAGTGGTAATAGCCTGCCAGCTGCTCTATGGGATAGGAGAGTTTCTACCTGTGGCAAATCAATGTCTCCTAGTGATTAAGGCGCTTTCCAGTCCCCAGGATGCAGCGTTTCCAACTTCCTATAGGATGATTTACTCTAAATTAGCCATAAGGATGGGACGGATTATTATTAAAAGTGTCTCACTGCTGGACATTGAGCCCGGCGAGGGTAATCCGGTTGTTAGACAATCCGGAGGTTCTTCCCACGATGTTGCGTTTTCTACTCAGATTAAAGGTATTTCTAACTTTACTAAAAGAAGTTCTTAGTTAGATACTATATTAAAAGTGAATATTTTATAATACTTTTACTTATCTATAGACTCTTTATATTAATCTAGCCTGTTTTACTTAAATTAGCTTTAAAAGAAATTATTTCGTATATTAGTTATGTATTTTTAATAATAAGATTTAAAAAGAATATTAATTATTATTTTTAATACTAAGTATAAAAGGAAATTATTAAGAGCTTAATAGCTATAATAATATAATATAAAAATTTCATAAAAGATTATTAAATAATATAATATATAAAGTAATTTATATATTTTTATTACTTATTAATAATTTAACGTATTTTTATAAAAGGTCTTTAATTATCTTTAAAAGTATATAAGGCTTGTAACTAATATTTCTTTAAGTATAATTACTATTATTATATAGTTTTTAATATAAAAATTTAATATTAGGTCTTTTTTAAATTAGCTATTAAAAATTACAACTCTTTAAATATATTTAAATTATTTTTTAATATGCTAAGGTAATTAAAATTGAGATAAAAGAAATGCCTAATACTAGTATTATACAAGGTATAGAGATTAAGAATATTAAAAGATAGAAATACTTCTACCTCGCTATGAGGAGCTTTTATTATATATCGTGGCCTTTGTTAGACTATGACGAGGATTATCCCTCTAGGCGCTAATTACTATATTATCTCTCGCTCGCTACACCTTATGGCTCATGCATACCAAATAACATCATTGATCCTTACACCCTGTACTAATCCCGGCCTCTCTTACAGATGATATAACACTCTCGGCTCCATATCTTAATCATGACTTTCTCCATTCATTCTCCCAATATGTGCTGGATAGCATCCATCCACCAGCTCAGCACATATCTACCATATCGAGGCAAGGATTTCACAGCTCTACGGCGACTGTGGAAATATTTTCCCACCCCACAGCTTATCCGTTGTCATTGTCCGACCCTTGGACGTAATGACTTGTCTGGATTCTCGGGCGAAGGGTGCCTCTGGGGAATCTATCAGATTGACGTTGGCAATCTCCTCTTTATATTCAATTTCGCATGACAAAGTTGGACCTTACCCTTGGCCGGCCCTGGTGCTCGTCTGTGCCCGTCATCACAAGAATTGCTCGACGTCGCCCTTCTTCATACCTAGCGCTCAATGTCTTCCCGCGGTATGTTAAGTCCTCATCCTTGATGAGGACGGTGGGCATAGAGCAGAACCACATGTCCGGTGTTCGCGATGTGTTGGTGATAGTATCGCCCTGCGTTTGGTGATGCGTTCCGAACGGCCCTAGAGGGAAGCTGGCGCATCTGTTTAAATATATGGTCAAAGGATGGAGGACATCCGTGTCGTCATGGATAAGTCTATGAGACAACACATAGCACATAAAACACACACACCAATATGAGCTTCCCCTAGCAGCCTAGTCACATCAGGATCCATCGCTCGTCGTGTGGTCATGCAGGAACCCTTTGATCTTGCCCCCCACATCGAACTGGCCTCGACAGTTGCATACCAATAAGGCGTGACGGAGTCGCTCCGTAAGCACAAGGTTAGGGTTTGTCGCCGATCAGGTGGTGCCCGCCTCATGGTTTGAGCCATCTCATCGAGGCGCTTCCGAGTGGCGGGGTTCCCCAATAGCGTCCTTGGCATCTTATAATAGCTCAGCGATCACTAAAGCATGGGCTTTTATCACGGATGTGGCTCGGTCACTCGGAATCCGACCTTGGATAATAGCTACGTAACGTTGAGCCGCTTCTGAACATAAAAGAAAAAGGGGGAATTCACGTGTACATTTATAAATCCCATCCCATAAATAAAACGTAGTAATGGCATTATCGGGTTGCAAATCTCGATCCGTCTTGTCTTTGGAGGGTTATATTCGGTTTGGCAATCCTACTCTGTGAGAATGCGCAGGGGATGATGTCTATATCGTTCACAATCACAATTCGTAAAGAGTTTGGCTGCGCCCCTCATGCCCATATAACAAGGTAGATCTGCATAGAGCTCGCCAGGGCCAAATAGTAATGGTTGAGACATAACATGCAATGATCTAGATGCCGAATACCACCCTCACTGGGAGGGATATCTCGCGTGACATATCGGCAACGGTACTGGGGCATGTAAATAAGCTCCCCTATTGAATACGATAAGCTGGCCAGTGGAAAATAACTCGAATATTGACTGCAACTAAAACGAGGACGGCTCCGATGGAATATGGCGCCGATATGGATGATTAGAATTGGGGTCCTCAGAGCTGCCAGTCCAAGAAGGCGAACCCTCAGCCCGTTTTGATTGCCACCCAAAGTATCCCTTCTCCGTGCGGTAATCCTTCAGCAGGTAACTGCTCTATTATTAGACCAATATCACAGACATATACTAACACCCATCGCGGGATGGCTTGTCTGTTAAGATCTGATGCTAAGTAGACTTGCCCCCGTGGCGAAAAAGTGTGCGTAGTGAGGTGCATGCTGGTTTTGCGACTGGAGGCTTACTGGAACCGAAGGGGTCTGTCCCCGCGCCCTCCCTCTTCACCCAAGACCGCCGATTCTCCGTTGTTTCACCTTGAAAGCCTATTAAGTATTTATTTGGTTCAAACCGCCCTCACCCGGTCCCGCCAAGTCCTGTCGAGTTTCAGACAACTGACAGAGGAAGCAAGTGGCCTCTTGATTTGCCGTTACACCTCGGTGTTATTCCCACGACCGAGATGGCATTTTCTACATCTCCCAGTATCTGCTCAGCCGGCCTCCATGAATTCTCCGATCAAATGCGAGGAGTGGATAGCTATAACCACGCTATTCCGGGACTTGCAGCAGCGAGATTTTGAATCGCCTGAATGGACTATCCTGCTATGATGCTCTCCAGATAGGATATTGATTCCTGGGAATAGCGCCCATGATGAAAATGATGGGGCGGTAATACGGCTTGTTTTTAAAGAATTGACACCTGGCATTGTTGGTGGAACCACAATGCGTTGTATATTAACGTGCAACGTATTTATCCCTTGTGTTGCGAGGAACCTCCCGGCCGTACCGAGCCCCATGTCCCGGAACCTTACGACGTGCCATTAGTTGATTCCACCGACATTCTCATAGAAATTCTATCGGATTGATTAGTGACTTCCCAGTCTGCACCTATAGAGATATCGTAGGAGGCTCTCAACGCGTATGTTGATAGCAGCTTTGTCAATGAAGATAATAGCCGTCAAGAGCATGAGGGTGATGGCACCCGGGGACCGGCTTTTCCGCCTGCCAAAGACCGAGGCTACGATTTTTAACCCGACGAGAGCTTCTCATCAAGGAGCTGCCCCAGGACCCGTTATCCGTCAATCAATTTGAGGATGTGAGTAGTGCGATGTAAAATCTGTTCTCTCTTGTAGTTGCAGCCCAGCCCTCGATGGGTTAACTAAGCCCGAAGATCGTAACTCGAGAGATGGCTGGTACTTCTATCATCGGCCAAAATAGGAGCGGGATTAGGTACCATTGATCCGGTGCATTTAATTCGCCGCACCCCCCTGCCGTGACTCGGCGGGAGGTTGTCCACAACCCAAGGGATACAATGGCACCAACAGCGATAATGACGTGACCGGTGACAAGCCCACATGTTCCAGTCTTGCTTCTAGCAACATTGCAACCTTTGAGGGGCGCAGAGGTTGTCTGCCTTGTTTATTTGCCTAGGATTAGGCCACTTGTTTGCTGTACGGGTGACTTGGGTGGCGGAAAGTACATACGCGAGCTCGATGCTGCACCTAATCTTCGATGGAGACTCGGCGGCGTTTCTGCCAACCCTGCTTTTTGGCGCCTCGATATATATTATGAGTAAGACGCCAGTGAGTGCTTGATCTAGCACTCGATTCCATAATTCTTTTGGCTATTACGACTCTGACAGACCATGATTGGTAAGCAACAATTTTATTCCTTCTCGCAGCATTGAAGCCCTAGATTCCACTGCGTTTCCATCACTTGAAACTCGCGCCCGAGCCGCATATGCCATCGCTAGCTAACATGTTCCGCGCACGCAGCCTACCCAGCCTTTCGAAAGCAGGTCCGTCGCACTTGGTCAGGTAGAAACGCCGGCCAAAGGGTCAACCGCACTCACAGAGACGATGAAGGAGCCAACCTTGGGCTTTACCACGAGCGATCGCCTTTGCTTAGCTTAACACCCGTGAATGAGGAGCACCATGGATTGATATGGCGCTTGTTTGACGGCAGAAGCACCCCGGGAAGAGACAGCCCTAATCGTCTGGTCAAATGGCCAGCAAATGTTTTCCATGTCACCAAGGTTACGCTGATGAGCAGTAAGCATGTCTCCGCTGGTTGATTGAACTACGACTAAATTAACATTACAGACTACGTCAACCTCCTGCTCCCATTGGTGCCACTAGGTATCATTGCCGGCGTGCTTGGTTGGAGCCCTGCGGCTGTGTTCTCGCTCAACTTTATCGCCATTATTCCCCTGGCAGGGGTGTTATCCTTCGCTACGGAAGAGATTTCCATCCCGCTGGGCGAGACATTAGGAGGGCTGCTGAATGCCACTTTTGGCAACGCAGTTGAGCTCATCGTGAGTATCGTCGCCCTGAAGAAGAACGAAATCGAAGTCGTGCAGTCGTCAATGCTTGGTTCTATTCTATCTAATCTTCTTCTTGTCATGGGGAGCAGCTTTCTCCTCGGCGGCCTTGTCAACATGAAGGATGATTCAGGCAAGGGCACCGAGCAGAACTTCACCAGTGCGATGGCACAAACAACATGCTCCTTGTTAGCGCTATCAGCCGCCTCAATGATCATTCCCGCTACTGTGAGCAGCCACCCAGAGCCCAGTCCACAAAAGATTGTGCTCCAATAAGCATCAGGAGAAAGACTAACCTCGATATGCAGCTCTACAACATCCTCAACAGCTCGGATCAGCACGGTGAAGCCGAAACCATCCTTTGGCACTCGCGCGGGACGGCCATCATCCTTCTTATCCTATACGCCCTGTATCTGTGCTTCCAATTGCGGACGCACAAGAATCTATTCTGCGAAGGGACTGGTGAAACGTCCTCCGTTGATGAGGTAGAGGATGAGCCCGAATCAGTCATGAGTCCTTGGTCTGCTGCAGCGGTGCTGATTGCCGTGACCGTTGTTATCTCCTTCTGTGCAGACTACCTGGTCGGCAGTATCGACAGCATTGCCAAAGACGCGCACACTAGCAAGAGCTTTATTGGCTTGATCCTGATCCCCATTGTCGGCAACGCGGCGGAGCACGCCACGGCGTGTGTGATGGCCGTAAGAAACAAAATGGACTTGGTGAGTGATAGCCTGCTTCTTTACGTTGTTGTCTTATTGTGAACTGACAAGTTACGTGAAACAAGGCCACCGGTGTTGCAATCGGATCCAGCATCCAGATTGCGCTGCTGGTTACGCCGTTGCTGGTTGTTTTGGGCTGGGCACTGAATGTGCCGATGAGTTTGAACTTCAATATGCGTGAGTTATTATGAGGACGTAAGCGACTTTCAACACGTTTGCTGATGCTTGGTGCAGTTGAGACAATTATCTTCGCTGTATCTGTTTTAGTCGTGACGGGGACAGTGCAGGATGGGAAATCTAACTATCTGGAGGGAGCCATGGTGAGTTTATATTTCCCAGCCCTTCTATACCTACAGCGCATTAATCAGACTGCAGCTTGTGGGACTCTACATTATCATCGCTTTGACATTCTGGGCAATCCCTAATGGAGTTTTGGGAAAAGCAATGGGTTGATTGCCGGGTTGCCATGTACTGGAGGTTTGAAAGCTACGCGACCTAGGAAGTGAACTCAGTATCGGGCTTGGAACTTTTGAATAACCATGGTGTTTTCATTAATAGCCTTCTTTTATAAAAATGAAATAGTTTTGCAATTTGGGTAACGTTACCGGGCTGCCAGTATGAATGGTGGCGTAGCCAAGCCTTGAGCATTCACTCGTTGGATCACCGTTGCCCACTCACGGTTGCCAGGCTGGGCCAATTTGGCCTTGTTGCGGCCGCCCGAAGTAGTGACGACCATACATGCAAATATCATGCCCATCGTAAACCCGGTCTCGTCGAAGTTGTAGGTATCCTCGTCCGGCATGCCGTACTTGGCTTTGACATTTTGTAGGAGTGTAAACTGATCGTCAATCACTTTGGCATCTTCACATTTAGCTCGCTGGTAGTAGTATTTGCGAAAAAACCGAGTACGGAGCTCTGGCCGGCGCCTGACGAAGCTGGGAGCCCAGTTCTTGCCAACGCCCGACGCGTCGCGAACACGGAGTAGTTATTTGGCCACATCTCCCACATAACGTGGTCTGGGCGGGAAAAAATCGCTCACATAGCTCCAGTATGTGCAGTACAATAGCACCTTCTTGTAATTCGTTTAGCTTACGCGAGTTGGGCAAAGTATCGCGGCATGCAGGTCTGCCATCACATCGGCGGGCCAGGGTTGTCCGGGGGACGTTGTGAACTTTCGCAGCCGCTCGAATGGTCGAACATTTATTAGTTTTCAAAGCCTTGAGGGTTAATTTAATGAGTCGGGTGGTTTTCTTACACTAGTATCCCTCTTGCAGCTTGTTCGCGTCTCGTACGATGTGTGGGTGAGTGGTCAACTTGAGCGATTTTCGCGGCTCTGAAGTGCCATTAGACCATGACCTCGCCCAGACCGACTCTGCAAACTCATCGCAGCTATTGACACGGAAAACCACGAGAAGGTCGGCTGCTTTGGTCCTACTGCTCTTTCAAGCAGCATCCATCGTGCTCACTAGAGGATCTGCCGAGTTCCTCAGTCAGGTTCAGTCGAACCCCGCTCAGGAATCGGCCCATACTTCGATGACGAACTTTCTACGTCACCCTCTCCTTTTTGCAAGGGTTCAATATCGTTCTTTATTGGGCGATTGGCATCCAAGCTGACTAATAACCCTGGCTGGGCGATGATGATATGAGCAGGTTGAATATTCAATGAAACAGCCAATTTCTTCCTCGGCTTAAACAACAAAACTCCCTCCCCCATTCGCATCCGATCCCTAGCAATGTCCAAAAGATACCGCCAGCTGCTCCCTGGCCCCAGTTCAGACAGTACTCCTCCTTCTAGGTCACACCCATCTGGTTCATCTTCCACGAGCGATGAGCCACTCAAACGACAACGGATTGGAACCCAACTCGCGTGCAACGCGTGCCGCCGTAGAAAAAGTCGTGTAAGTGGCTTCTCTTTAGGTCACCCGCATTGCTTCCCTAACTTTGGGCACCTAGTGTGACGGACAGCGGCCTAGTTGCGCGGCTTGTCGACGACGAGGTGAGGAAGAGCCATGCATCTATGCTGAAAGCCGCGGTCAAGGCCTACCGAGTAAAGAAACCGAGCAAATCCTTGAACTGTTTCACTTCTTGAGATCTGAACCCGAGGAACAAGCCCTCGATAGCCTGAGAATTATTCGATCCCACAGCGATATTGAGACGGTTTTGTCCATAGTCCAAGCGGGCAGGAGTCATGAACGCGGACAAGGATGGCCTCCTACATCCACAAGCCATCTAGGACTGGAGTATGAGCTCATTGCAAGGAACCCGGTAGCCTTCCCGCCCCTGCAGCCCCTAGAGTCTAGTATCATCAAGTCAGTCATGCACTGAGACATCTTCCCGAGATTGGTATCATGTCTACATGCCACCACAGGCCGTCTTGACTCCAGGCTTACACATTATAGGGCAGTGCTCAGCACCGGCCTTCTATCAGTCACCAACAGGGAGGTGAATGAAGAACCGTTTGGAGCTGGCGCCAGCACGCCGTCCGATCCCGAAGCCAGCCCATTCTCTGCGCACCATTTTACAAATACAAGAAGTCCGATATCCACTTTACATCGTTGTGATGAGCGACTTGAGGGACTGGACATGAAATTCTGGTCTTCGGTCCCGATTTCGGACGACATCGCTGCCAAAATCATTTCGTTATACCTGGAGACGGACCATCCGTTGTTGGGGACCTTTGACCCCGATCTATTCGTCGATGATCTGGTCAATTGCCGCTTGAGGTACTGCAGCCCATTGCTCGTCAGTGCTTTAATGTACAGGGGCTGCGTAGGTGTTGACGGCATACAAAGGGTGAACCACGTTCTCGCTGACACGCCGTAGCAAATGTGTACCGGTAGTGCCTCCGACCCCGCGGTCAAAGATTACCTACCTCAGTTCCGCGAGGAGGCAGAGAAGCGCCGGGCAGATGAGAAGGATGCTGATACTCTTCTCAACCTGGCCGGGACACAGTTGATGGGATTGGCATACTTGGGTGATGGCGAAGATCACTATGCCTTGATATACGCGTCGGAAGCGAACGCCATGGCAACACGCATGGGCTTATTCGGAGTCGATCCTACAGTGGCGGCGGGAAAAGCTCGAGAAATATCCCCCGACCTTCAAAACGCAACTTCATATGCTGCCTGGGGCACTTTCAATTGGATAGTGTAAGTCGGCAACCCAGAGTGGACGTTGGGCGATCAGAGCGCTTATGCCTTCAGGCTTATGTCAATATTCTATCAGCAGCCCGGCCTCTCATACCCAGAAAATCCTCCCGTACTTCCAATACCCAGGAATGCGTGGCATCAGGGCCGCGATGATAGTGGCAAGTCAGTTCCAGAGTCTCTGAAGTCCGAGTATATGGGCGATACCTTTCCGGTCCTTTGCCGGTTTTGGCGAATTATTCACGAAGTCACTTTGCGATACTACCGCGATCAACCCCATCCACGGGCACGCTTGAGCGATCACGTCAGTCTTGCCTTTGCAGAGTACAAGTATCGTGAGCTGATCGCTTGGGCGGAGACTCTGCCGCCATCCATGATGCGCTCAGAACAGAGTCCGCATCATGTTCTCACCTTTCAGTGCGTCACATTGCTTTGCCCCGTTGCGGATCAAGTTTCCGAACCGACATTCTAACCTGACTCCCAGCATTTGGTTCCATGCGGCCATTCTGGATATTTTGCGCCCATTCACAGTACGTGGGAGGTCCGCCACGAAACCCTTGCGACTCAAAACCTTTTCCTGCAAGAAAAGCTCCCCTGATGCCGCTTATAAAGCGTCCGTCAACCAGCTTAAGCGGCTGATAGTCGTGTACCGCAAGAACTACGCATCTTCGACTTACACCATGCTATGGCACACGGCACTCATACATGTTGCAAACGCCTTACTTGACGACACGAAAGACTCGGCATGGCGCTTCTACCTCCTTTTCTGCATTCAGTGCTATGGGAGCTTACGGCACTCATACCGCTTCGCAGAGACTATCGGCCGCAGCTTGCTTTCCATGGCACTGCAGAAAGGAGATTTATCGGCGAGCGACGCGCGAAAGCTGATGCAGCAATTTGAGGAGAGCTGGTTAATCAACCCGTCGGAGGATATTCGAGCTACGTTCATGGCTGACCTAAACCTTGCCATGACGGATCCTGGCGAGGCAAGCGTTGAGAGCCTTGCACAAAGGTTTGAGGATATAGCGTTGTTCCGAGAGTTTACGAGTCAAGAGGACTCAGGCGAGGACGAGCCTATGGATTCAGACGATAATGCAGCCTGGGAATCGCTGTGATATACCCGTTGGTCCATGAGGAGCAAGCTCCTAGGTGGACGACCAAAGCAAGCTTGGTTGGCCATAAGACCTGGGAACGAACACAAAAAGCTGGAACATGGGCGAGGCCCGATTTTGGCTGTGTTTTTGGGCCTTTCATGGAATAGTTAGGCTTTTCGATACCCGTTGAGATGACATGCATGGCAGCTATCATCTGGCTAAGGATGCCGTCACCAAAACAACCCTTCAGCTTCTATTTCAGAAGCAATTGATCAACTGAATAGGTAAAGGCGCACAGAAAATGGCCCACCAGCTGGCCCTTCTGAAAGTCCAGGTTGGAGAACCTTCAAGAGGCCAATTCGACACTTAGCAAACGCCGAAGAGCTAGCAAAACACATCTGAGACGAGGAAGAAGAATGATTATGGTGAGGGTAAGGTCTACAAAAGCAGAAATATATCAATGAGCAGGTACAGCAAAAAACAGGGCAGCAGAGTGGTCGGAAGAGGCGAGCAGAAACGAAAGAACAGAACAGAAGACCTCTAAAGAAGAGGAATGTGAGCAATATGAATTGATCAACTGCGTTGTTAATATTGTATTGAGAAATAAAGACATCCTAGGTTTAGGATAGTTGCCCACTGGCTTCTCAACCACGTTCAGCGAAGCTTTGAGGCTGATTTTCCCTGCAATGTAATGTCTGCTTGGGTCCACACACTGAATTTCACCAAGTCCCGCGGGATATTAATCTTCTATTGATATTCATCCTGTAACAACCTTGGACCTCCATCTTATTGATTCTATACAAGCACCCGAGATTGCATAGCAGTGTCCTGGGGCATCCATAGACAGCATGTACCTGCTAGGGGGGTTGCTATTGACGTAGTTCAAACCTGGACCCTTTATTCACGCCAAATCCAGCCAGCTATTCCTCAACACAGAACCTCCTCACAATATCCACTAACCTCATTCTCGTCCTCCTCCCTTTAAATACCTGACCATGATCTAAATCATGAAACCACAGCACATCTAGCCCATCGCCTTTCCAAACTCCATCTTTCCAGCTTGTAGTCTCCAAATTCCAATCATCTGAGCCTGTCAGATACGCCCCAATTACTTTCGTGTCGATGATCGCGTCTCTACCACCTAGAACCACAGTCACGCGATGACCCTGGATATCTTCCTTCCACAAGATATTATCAGTCCAGAAGAAGCGTCGGAATAGCGTATGCGAGATTCCCATATCCTTTGAGCCGAAGTAGGAGAGCAGATGTTCATTAGCATGGCACGGCTTCCGATAAACCTGAAGTTGTTAAGGAGATTAGTTGAGATCGTGGTGAAAAGGTAGGGAAGACGTCACAAAATTATATGCCACGTCAGGGAGATGTAGCAAGAAAGACACCGGATCCACAAACAAAATCGGCCCAATCTTCCGTGCGATCTGTGGGGTGTGGAGGAGATGTGTGGCAACCACGCTTCCGAAGCTTCACATATTCGAAGTTAATATATGACAATGGCCGACACACAAATAGAGAGAAAGCAAGAGGGGACACCCACGAATGTGACACCAGGACAAACCTTTCCCACCCATGCGCTTTCAATATGCAATCGAGTTCCTCGCACGGTGGAAGTCGAAGGAGTAGTAGCGCAGGCAGATAGACGTTGTCGTATCGACAATAAACACACACTATAGAACAACGTAAAGTTAGTAACCTGACTTGTGCTATAGGATGATAAGTCCATGCATATCTCATTATAGAAACTCACCAGATACCATGTCAGGCTCCGATGTAACATCTCGACCTTGTCGAGCGTCAGTCTGAGGCACCTCGCGTTGCCACGCCCAGGTTCCAACTTCTTCCCTAGCAACTTTTCCATCTCTCCAGTGTAGTACTCTAGCTCCTCGTCGTATGCCGGGTCAGGCTCCGCGGTGTTCAAGAACGCCCACCGGTAAAAATCCTTGACGTTCTCCCGCTTAATCTCCGCTGCCGGCGCATCCCGGAACCACTTTGTCAAGAAACGGTCCGGATCTGGAATATTGCCGTGGCAGCGCCAGAATAACCTCTGTCGATCATTTCGAGAGGCGATTGTGGGATGTGTCGCCGCCCTCTGGAGGTAGGCTTTACGCGGAAGGTAGACGAGAAGGTAGAATGCTGCCTCAAGAGCTAGCCAAATCTTCAGTATGCGGGGGGCATGGAGCGGGATATGGACGAGCCAGCCGACAAGCGAATAGGCAACGCTAAGGGGTGCAATCAGGTGTAGGAGGAATATGCATGTCCGGATGAAAACATAGTCCCAGACTGAGGTTTCTACCATAGCGAAGAAGACAGTGCTATCGGCAGCGGAGCTTGAGAAGGCGCGGTTTATGACTCGGCGAGAGGTATTGCTGAAAAGGAGAAAGAAGATGTGCTTTCCCATATGTTAGCCGTAGCACGATGCTGTTATATCAGCAACATCTCAATTCAGTCAAGTTTTGACCTTAATACGGGTATTTCTGTTGAACACGGTAGATCGATTCTGTTGGGGATTCACGTCATGCCACTGCCGTTCGGTTCTGATACTCGACATGTGAAGAACATGTGAAGTAACATTGGCAGGGATGGTGGTAAGCCAGCTGATAAGAGAAGTGGGGATTGGGGGGTCAACTCACCAAACGCAACCAACCGAGCCGCCACATTACCTTACCAAGCGGTCATTCTGTCGACATCGTTTGAGCTTCTTTGGATCTTGATTAGCCGTCATGATTTCCGGTATACTAAGAGGGGTTGCCCCTGCAGCTTCGGTAACGTCGGAGTCGGACGAGTGGGGGCGGCGTTCGCGGCAAAGCCGGGCATAGACGACCGACCCAGTTGCAGTGGGCATCTGGCCCCCTTAGTTGTACTATCCGCACCCAGAAGTCGGCAGACATCAGTCAGTACAGCATGTTGAAGTAATCCTGTGACAAATTCTCCCCCCAAGAAACCAGTCCTTGTTGGAATCCAAATGCAACTGGAGGTTAACAGCGGCAATGATGCCATGGGTTAGACGGTATTCTGAAAATGCGTGTGAATAGTGAATGATCTAGGTACAATCTTAAACTACAGTCGTTCTCTACATATGTCCAACCTATCCCAGTCCGCCTGCGTAAACGAAATATATGCCCTACTCTTTTTCGGCAGCCACAGAAAGCCATCTTAATCGCCTCCCCGAATAACAGTCCTAGCCAACTTCGGGTTAATCCCTTCCTTCTTGAGAGGAACTTTGTTCTGCTTGTGATTGCTCGTATAAGAGCCCATCCGCATTATACGCAAGACGGGCACGGCGTAGCTTAGGAGACTTTTAGACAAATGTTCTACTAGCGCTCTGTAGTCAGGGGTGGCCGAGAACTCGGGGCCGAGCCGCACCGCAGCGCGACTATCGTGGTTGGGCAACTCAACGACGTATATGGTGGCCTCTAGGCCTCCTAGGAAACAGCCTAAGACTTCTTTAACCTCTATAGTAAATAGGTTCTTAGATTTCTAGCGATAAATATCTCTAAGTCGATTAAGAAAATATTAAAGACCTTCTAAGCTCTTCCTTAAGGTATCCCCTATTTAATAATATATGTCTCTTTTCTTAAAAATATTAAGTTAAAGCTTCTTCTTAGTTATTTCTAGCGATTTCTAGTATCCCTAGAATATATCCTTATTCGGAAGAGCTATTATTAACTCTCCACCCTCCTTATAAGCTTCTCCGGATATATCTAGAGGCTAGGTCCCTCTAGATATCTCTTATTTCGTAATCTACCTTAACTAAGATAAATATATTATAAAAAAGAATCCTTCTTAATAGCCTATAGCAGCCCACAGAATTAATATTAAAAGGCCTATAGGGCAAATTAGTAAGTCTAAATATTATTTTAATAAAACTAAAGAATTTAATAACTTCTAATAATATATATAATAAGTATATATACTAAATAAATATATATATATTAAAAATTCCTTAATTATTATTAATACTATTTAATTAATTAATTATTAATTAAAAATTATACCTTAATTCTATTCTAAATATTAAATCCTTTTTATACTTTAAGCGCTTTAAAATAACTTAAATTTAAATCTCTAAGGCGCTATTAAGCTATATTAAATTAATTATTAAGCCTTATATCGCTAATATAATAATAT
Source organism: Fusarium vanettenii 77-13-4 (assembly GCF_000151355.1). Classification (NCBI taxonomy): domain Eukaryota; kingdom Fungi; phylum Ascomycota; class Sordariomycetes; order Hypocreales; family Nectriaceae; genus Fusarium; species Fusarium vanettenii. The sequence continues at coordinate 769 of NW_003315795.1, read as the reverse complement.
TTAATCTCGATATAATTAGATTTCTAAATTATATAAATTATTTAATTTAGAGGAATAAATTATTATTTAATTTATTCTTAATATAGATTCGCGAGGATTTCCCCCGCGATTATATAATATTAAAGAAATAACTAATTAATTACTTATTAATTATAATATATTACCTATTAGTAAGTATTAGGCTTCTAATTTTATTAAGTAATACTTAGACCTTAAAATATATTTTTTTTAAAAGTATAATTATTAGAGAGCTAAATATAAAGATTTAATTATTATTTATAATTAATTTATAATTATAATAAATATAATTATAAAATATAATATCTAATTAGAAAATATTTATAACTTTAATAAAATTAGCTTTATAATAAATATAATTTAAAGTAAAATAATTATTATAGGTATAAATAAATATAAAAAATTAAAATTAATATAACTTAGAAACTAAGAATAAATTATAATTATTTAAGTAATTAATATAAAAAACTAAATAATCTTATTATTTATTATTAATATAGGCTAATATTATTTTATTAATTAATATTAAGAAAATAATCTCTTAAGTAATTAAGCTATTATAATAACTTAAAATAATTAAATTAATAATAAAATTAATCTAAAATAGCTAAAATACTTTAATTAATATATAATTAATTAATTAATTAATTTTTATTATTTTTTAATCCTTAATAATTATAAAAATTATTATTTTATTAATTTTAAGAGGTTTTATTAAGATAATAATATTATTATATTTTATATATTATTT
>NW_003315865.1:2506720-2509082 GCF_000151355.1 Fusarium vanettenii 77-13-4 | reverse complement strand
CATCGCGAACGTTCCCAAAGCGTTTCCTAAGAAGCTGCTCTACCCGGTCGACTACCTCCCACTGAAGAACACCAAGGCACAAGAGGTTTTTGATTCATTCATCTCCACCCCTGAAAAAGAGCTTGGCATGAAGACTGAAAAGATCGACATGACGGCAATCCTGCAAAAGTCGGACAATCCCTACATCAACACAGTAGCCATGACTGAGTCTCTCTTTTCCACGGCAGTTAGATAGGACTCGTGGCAGGATATTGGCAAGGATCTCATTGCCCGCTGGAATGCTACCTACCCAGACGCAGAATTCTCACCCTTCGACCTCGAGACACGCAACGGCTTCATCAATCATGGCACATTCAATCAGTCAGCTTATGATGGGGTGATCAAACACAAGGAAGAGTTTGCTGCTTTTGCCAAGAAAGAGATCCTCCACCCTTCTAAGAAGACCTGCTCCGAGTCCATCAGGATTCTTGAGTCTGGCGCCAGCGGGCTGCCGTCCTACCGCGAGGAGTTCCTCAAACACGAAGAAGGTACTGGTTTCCATTACATGACGGATCCCAAACAGTGGCTGAACCCCCTACTTCTCTCACCACTTCTCTCGGCTCCGCAGATTGGCATCCCCATTGGCCAGGTCGACTACAAGAGTGTCACCAGCTTGCAAACCGAGAAGTTGCCCATTGTGATGGGTTTGATGACGTATCCTGGTTGAGATAATATGTTGCTGGACCTGGTGGAGAAGTTGGCGGAGATGGGGATTATCAAGACTGTCAAGACTGGGCGTACAGCTTTCTGAGATAGCTACTAGGGTGACAACAGAGTCAGATACGGCGGGCCAATTCTTTGAGTTTTGGATTAATCTGTAGCCAAAATAGAGTCTCTACACTGCCTTTACTACGCATGAATAGCGCTTCCTGGTCTCTGTTCTTAGCTCTCTCTCTATAAGAAGGTGTTGTTTATCTACCTCACCTAAGGTCTCCGTCTCCTAGATCTTGGATGCTTTGCCAGACTTCTCGGTAGCTTAAAGTTTTTCTACCTCTCTATGACACAAGCTATACCTTCGCAGAGTCAAGACATCAATTCCCACCGTCTTGCCTTATTACCGAGCTCCCATCTCTTCGCACCAGCTCGGCTTAATGCGGAGCACTGTCCGCCAATATGCAAGTTATATGCCCGTGATTGGCCGCCTGGTTTCTCTTTCAACCCCCGCCTTCAATTGTCGGTTAGCTTTCTCCCCCATCATAAGCTGATACCTTCCTCGATAGTTGAACCTCATCATTTACTCCCGTCACCCACTGTTTCGCAATCGTATCTGTTGAATTGCCCTCATGGATCAGCAACCTAACTCTCGCCACCTATGTGGTCGGTGCCGCATCGGACTCCGTTTCCCAGGCATCGAGAATCCCGAATTGCGTCCAGAAACCGTCCTGGAACAAAATCCTCCTGACGAGGCCGACCCTAATGTACCAACCCGATACTACCACTGGCGTGGGCTGCATAGGCTCAGGTGCAACTTCGTCCTCCGCGACAAGTTGCCGCACACGGCCACTTTGACACTGGGCGTGGACGAGGGTTGTGTGTTCTGCTGCTTCTTACGATCTCTTCTATTAGGTCATATTTCGACAAACCCGCCAAGTGATGACGCAGTGACTGTTAATCTGGAATATCTCTGGGATTCCCATCCCGTGAGGAACCAGACCGGTGACCTCGCCACAAGATGGGTCCTCGAAATCACGTTCAAGTTCTCTTCACCAGAAAGCTTCGGGTATTCCACTAATTATTATTGGCCTATGGTCCGAAAGTCTGGTATGTAACTTCTACAGGTTATGAGATACCCAAGTACTTATCACCAAATGCATAGAAAGTCTACATGGACAAAGGTTGGGAATGCCAGCCCCGAACCCACGTCACAGTTTAGGGCAAAAAAACCTAGAGTTTCTACAATCAAATATTCATCGATGCCTCAATAGCTGCGTGCATCTGCGTCCTGGTTCAAGAGACTTCGTCCCGAACCGCCTCATCGACGTCAGCGACGCTTGTTTGAGGATTATTGAGGCTGTGGGCAACTCGAACCGGAGGCAGGTCAGTGATGCTCGCTATGCGACATTGAGCTACTGTTGGGGTACCCGAGATGAGGGTTTGTCGCAGTTGCGGCTTACCAAGGATTCCTGGCTGCGACTGACATCCGGCTTCATGCTGGGAGAAATGTCTCCCGTACAGAAGGACGCTGTGATGCTTGTAAGGGCATTGGGTATTCCCTATCTATGGATTGATGCCATTTGCATCAGGCAGGACGATAAGTCCGACTGGGAGCGCGAGTCATCGCTGATGCATAAGATATACGGGAATTCGTACCTGACCATCTGCA